>NC_133538.1:469462685-469694311 GCF_048544455.1 Silene latifolia
CAACCCGTTTTCCTCTTTTTATATGAAGACCTCAAAGACCAGGAGGGAGGCTTGTACTTTTTAGACGATTTACTCGGAAATTTAAGAAGCTAAGGTAACGGTGATAGGTTACTCGACAAATGTCGAAATTTCCGTCTTTTGTGTCGTTTATTATGTTCTTGTTTGATAAAGTTCGGTTCTTTATACTTTCCCCTATTTGTATGCTCAATTTTATCGTATCAACTCTGTCTTTTGCTCGGATTCGCTCGTTATTCGTGAGATCGCGGTGTTAATTCCCGTCTCAAAATAACGTTTGAATCGAACTGTTTTACATGGATTTTCGAGCTTGGTTAAGTTAAGCTTGGTGAGTGTTATTCATGTTTAGCTGCGTTATATTTCCGTCTCAATCCTACTTTATATTCCGTCTGAAAGCTGAGCTGGTATGGTCTATCGATTTCTGTTGGAAACCGTGACAGGGGAGGTTGTGAGCCTTGTTTTGGGATGGATATGCTAACCTGTCGGAATTGTCTATATGCTTGCCATCTTCATGTAATATCATCACATGTACACTCGGTTTTCCCGCTTTAAAAACCCAGCTATAGTGTCGCGTTTGCCCCTGTCTTGGGCGGCTGTTTACAGCTCTACTGGGTAACCGTATACGGTTCTGGCTGGTCATCTTGCAGAGATTTAAGACCTGTTTTGGAGTGGTTTAGGGGGGGAGGGGGTAAAAACTGGTTACTTGGTATGGTGAAATGTGTGCATAAATATCCACCTCCGTCTCAAGCATGTCTTATGTCCGTCTTCGGTTACATGGCAGTTTATTCGGTCGAGTATTGATGAACATCGGTGGGTTTCCTGGCAGTCTGTGGGCCTGGCATAGGCGGCTGGGTGGTTGTGGTGTCTGGCGGCACGGCCACGGCCTGTGGGGAGCTCGTGCATAGTAGGCTAGTAGACTAAATGGTGATGTGTCTATTTTGGGTGATGTACGTTGTTGTGCTTCAATTTGGGCTCACTACCTTTTTATGCATGGGCTCACACCCTTTTAATATTTGGGCCATGATTTATAATTATGAACTGCATTTATTAATTATTCCATTTGTCTAAGAAATGACATGTTTCAATTTTAATAGGAGTCCAATGTAATTATCCATGCCTTGTGAGTAGTAAATGGTTTATCTTACATTTGAGTCATTTATGATTGAATGCTTGTTTTGCTCATTATAAATGGTCCGTTACTATTTATTTATGTTCTCATTCAAGTGACAAATATTGACGAAATGGGTTACTTATTCGTGTTCATGATTATGATTTGGCATGAAATGTCTCACTTGGATTATCATCGGTTCATTACATTTAGTAGTCTCTTTCCAAGTTAATTTGTATCGCTTGGTTGAGTCGTGTTCTTATGATAATGCCTTTATGTTATACCGTATTGTTTGACTTATCTTTACGCCTCTTTCGGACTGTCTTGCCGATAGTGGGTTTAGCTCATATCTTCCGCCTCTTTTGGACTGTCCCGCCGATTGTGGGTTCCCGATTTCTGATCTGTCTTTGAGTCTAAGATGCGGACGTTCTCTCGTTTTGTCGAATCGGGAACTGCATCTTGTTCCGAGAGTCCGCGCGATTTAGACTAGGACTGATTCTTGGGAGTACCATTGTTGTCCTACCAGGGGAATTATATATTGATATATGAGTAGTAAAGGTCTTGCTTGGTTATAGATATTGGTATTTGTCTTTCAAGGCATGAGTTATGCCTTGTGTTAATTGTCTTGGTCCTATCGGATACTAGGGGTGAGCTATAAGCCCTCTAGTTGCGATATGATCGTCGGGATTGATGCTCCCATCCGTTCTTATGGTGAGATGCAAGCCATAAGTATGAATGTGACATTAGTAGCCACGTCCCGTGCAATGTTTGCTAAGTGGTTTTCCAAATAATGGCTACTATTTCTATTCTTGTAAATTGCATTGGTTGATCCCTTACTTTACTGCTTCACATGATTCAGATTCTAATCTCATATCTATGTTGTATTTCCTTAAAATGCGTGCTTTTGTATAAATGACTGTATTCTTGTCTTTCATGTTATTTAATTGTCTCACATGATTAGTTGAATCTTTATTATGCTAATGTTGATCTATCTTGTTCCATATCATTTAATTGCCATGTTTAAATATAAACTTGATATTCATATCTTTCGTAAGTATCTTACATGACTTACCTGTTTTAGTCCTTTGTTATGTTCGTTTCGACATTTTGTGGTTGGGAGAACCTTGAGTTACTCTCCACTGACTGTGGCGTTCATGTTTACATGAATGACAGGTATTAGTTGGTGCATTCATGGGGTGAAGACATGTGTGAGCTAGCGAGCACTTTGACCATGTAGTCGGTTTATTAGGATTGCTTAGACTCACCTTTTATTGTATTGTCATTCGAGGGATAAGTTTTCCCTCACCTTGACTATCACGTTTGTATAATTTAAACTTTATTTCCGCATTCTTTATTTGGGTTTTGGATTTTAATGGACCCGCAGTTTAAATTTCAAAAGTTTCAAAAATTTCCTAATTTTCGCTTGAATTTTATAAGTTATATTTTCCGCTATATCGCGGGGTGTCACAGACGAAGTATCCATTGAGAGTCAGATGGTAGGGATGAAGGATGACTCCGTGTTTTTTGTGCTTCCGTATTAGGAGGTTCATCTCTTGGATGTCTTCATTAGTAGGCTTATAGCCTAGTCCGAAGGGGATGTTGTGGACCTTGGCCTGTTTCAAGGGAGGCAAGGTGGTTTTCAGTGGATTGAGAGGTAGACTTGGGAAACAACCCCAGCGCATCAAAATGCGGTTGACTGTGAGGTTGGAGAACGGGACATGATCATAGGATGCAGATTCATTGGTTAGGGCATTTACAGCTTGGAATCCCCACATTTAGCTGTCGTCCTCTTTAATGACTTGAGAGGCTATTCCCTCCTTCATGATAGCCTTGATCGGGGAAGCGGGAACTGTGATTGTCTTCCCGTCGAAAGGGACCCTGATTTTCTGATGGAGGGTTGAGGTGACAGCCTTGACGACGTGAATCCAGGGGCGTCCGAGAAGCATGTTGAAAGAGGCGTCGATGTCGACCACCTGAAAACTGGCTTGTCTCTCCAAGGGTCCACTTGTAATGGTCAAGGTGATAAGCCCCACAACCTTATGACGAGTGCCGTCATAGGCGCGTACTCCTTGATTGGTTAGGACCAAATCAGATTCTTTGATACCCAGTTTGTGAGCCGTCTTGAGAGGAAAGACATTGACCGCGGATCCGTCATCCACTAGAACCATAGGCACATTCTTCTTGAGGCATTGTACAGTAATGTATAGGGCTAGGTTATGATTGACTCCGAATGGAGGGATATATTCGTCAGAGAAGATGACCAGGTTGCTTAGGTCGGGGAAAGCCCTTGTCATGTGTGCTACCACTTCTTCCGGGGAGGAGGTAGAGGGAACTGTCAACTTTCCCAAGGCTTGTAGTAAAGCTTGCCAATGTTCAAAGGATGTAGCAATCAGTTGCCAAATTGAAATTTCGGCCTTTGCCTTTTGTAGTTGTTTAAGGATCAAGTTTTTGGGAACTTTGGGTTGAGTGTCCACGTCCGGGACAATTTGGTCATTCATTGTTGGAACGACTGTTGAATTGTTCGGATTTTGATAGGGGTGTCCTGACCGGGTGAGATGACCGATCTCTTTTGCTTGTTTCCCCTTTCCTAGAATCACGTAGACATCCTCCACGTCATCTCTCCAGATACCGTTGATTTCAGGATCTCGAGGGTGCCTTGGAGGGGTATTCCTCGGTGGATAGTTTTTGTAGGGGAAGTTTTTATGGGGGTAATTTTTGTGGGGTTGATTATTGTGGGGCGCATGCTAGAATGGTCGCGGGAGCAATCCTTTCTAGTGAGGGTAGTTGTGGGTGCTTGGAGGACCCTCCCTTGGATGCGGTGTCGGTGTTGGTGGGTCGAAAATCAACTGGTGGTAGGCGTCCTCAAGTCGGGTAATCCTTTCTGAGAGACTGGCTATGGCTTCTTCAACCGGTTGGAACATGGTGAGGATGGTTGCAGCGCTGAATACGAAAATCCCATCCGGGGTATCCTTTTCCAAGGCATTCCTCGTCATCAATTAGCAGGATGAGGTGTGAGCAATCCAAGGTTGGCTCGTCATCAGAGATGGCATGGATTCCCAATGGGTTCGTTTTGTTATTTGGTTTGGTGGGTGGAGGTAAAGGTAGTTCTCCTTTCTTGATCATTATTTGGATGGCGTGCTTCAGTTTAAAGCAAACCTTTGTGTCATGACCTTTGATACGTGCATATTCTATACACTTTATTTGCAGTTTTGGCACGTATTTCCATGCATAATTGTTAGCTTAAGGCTACTGTTTCTCCCGAAATGGTTCACTTTGCAATTTCTATGATTTATTGTAGGAATGAGTGAAAGTGGGCTAAATCAAGCCTAAATCGTCCTCCGGAGGCAACTTTAGGGAAGCTTGGAAGAAGGGAGTTCGCACTCACTCACCTCGGGATGCGTGCATGGAGCTTAGAGGCTGATTGGAAGAAGAAAGGAGGTTACTGCACAGCTCAGCTGGTCGATCGACCAGCATCACCAGTCGATCGACTGTGGAATTTCTTTAGCTGCTACTGTACTGCACTCTCCAATCGATCAACCATGCCCCGTAGTCGATCGACCAAGCCGCGCAGCTGAGATTTATTTTTCGTGTTAGACTTTTAAAAGCCCAATTTGTAATTAACTTTTGGCATCGTTTATTAGTAGAACGCAGAATACTTTTAGGTTATGCTTTTCATTATTCAAGAACTCAGTTTAGATCTAGTCTAGAGGAAGGAAGAGGGACGACGGATCTCGAATTTGAATACTTTGTTCATCATCTAATTAGTAAGCTTTTATGCAAATTCCTTCTTCTTTAATTTCTTGTTATTTCAATACTTGTTGTTATTAATTTACTTTCAGAGATTCATCTTTTGTTCCTTTGTCTTTAATTCAATTTCAATTATGTCAATCTCGTTCTTTGCCTTTAATTTTGCAATTGTTATAGTTTTAGTCATGAGTAGCTAATTGTCTTGATTGGGAACGAGGTGAGCCATGGCATGAGTTAGGGTCAATTTTATTAGTATGATTTTCTTACATATCGATTTTATTACCTTTTGATAAACCCATCTTGCTAGATTGAAAGATTAGTAGGTTAGGTTGTCATTAGATTTGGAATTTTCTTTGAGCGAAAGCTTTGAGAAATTCTAGGGAATTAGAAGACCGTAAGGTTAATTTGAGCATTGATCGAAAGGCTTGCTTACATTGCCTGAGACCATATTATAGGACCTATGCTACCTTATTGACCTGACCTTAGCCATGGTGAACCGAAGTTCCTGATCTTCTTCTTATCTTGTTGAGAAATTTCATATTTTAGCAATTAGTCATTGGAATCAACCAAATTCAAAACCCCCATTAATTGTTACTTTTATAGACTGAAATAAGCAAATAGAATTGATCTTGTATCTCTGTGGTTCGACCCTTACTATCACTAGCTATAGTTTTAGTTTGGAATTATAAATTTAATTTTGATACAAAACGACGGTATCAAATTTTGGCGTCGTTACCGGGGAGACGGTGTAATTCTTTTTGCTTTAATTTTAGTTTATTTTTCTTGTCTCAAGGAACTTTGGTTCCTTGAGACCGTTGCTTACCCTTGCTTCTAGTTTTGCTTTTGCACAGTTAGGAGACAGGTTTTTGAGAGGAAGGCTTGAGTACTCTCAGTTTTGCGAATATGGCTACGATATATGACAATCTTCAGCCAAAAGAGCACCACCTTCCAAAGGGGCACGTGTTACCTACCCCTACTACTGGTAACTTCGAATTTCGTTCCTCTTATATCGATTTAGTGGAGAGAAATCAGTTTGCTGGTCTACCGGATGAGGATCTTTTGAAGCATATGGAAATTTTCACAGACTACTGCTGTTCCATGCCTATACCGGCTGGGGTGACTCAGGATGAAGTAAAGGGGGTGATTTTCTTATACTCTTTGAAGGATTCTGAGCGAGATTGGTACCGCTACCTTGATAGAGTAGCAGCTGGAGTCACTGACTGGACATCTCTCGCATTGGCCTTCTACAAAAAATACTTGCCACTTGCAAAGACTGATGCTTTGAGAAGTAAAATCACAAATTTCCAGCAAGGACCTAATGAGGAATTTTGTGAAGCATGGGGACGTTTCAAGAATTTGGTTCGGTCTGTCCCTCACCACGGTTTCCAGCAGTGGTACCTTTGCAACTTATTCTACAATGCTTTATATGATGATTACAAGGTCATCCTGGACGCAGCTGCGAATGGTAGGTTCCAAAACAATACCGGTCAGAATAAAGGTTGGAACACTATTGAGGAGATGGCAGTCCATAGAGCTGAGTTTGGGAGTTCACGTGGAAAATCACGCAAGCAAAGTGATGAAATGAGTGCCGTTGTGACACTCGTTACTTCTATTACTGCCCGTCTCGAGAAGCTCGAGGCCTCTGAAGTTTCCAAGGAAAGAGTTGAAGTTCCTGTCCATAATTCAGATGAGACCGCGAAATTGAGAGAAATGGTCCAAACTCTTTTAGTTCAAGTGGCAAAAATAGAAGCAGCCGGGATTGAGTCCACAAAGAATTTTGTGAAGAAGTTGGAGAATATAGAGGCTAAGCAAGTCGCCAATTCTTCAAGCAAATGTGAAGGGACAATTGAAACGATTAATGCCATTAATCTCCGAAGTGGCTTTTCTTATGATTGTCCCGATAAGCCAAGAGGAGATTCGGGAAATGATAAGGAGGCTAGTTTAATTTATGTTGCAAAAACGAGCTCAATTTCCAGTACCTATGGTCGATCGACCAACACAACCAGTCGATCGACCGGGTTGTCAGATGAAAAAGTTTCTGATCAGAAACTATTCATACCCAGCACAAGTGGTCGATCGACCAACACCATCAGTCGATCGACTGAAGTTTTTGACGAGGCAGTCTCTGCCCAGGAACTGTTCACACCACGCATAAGCAGTCGATCGACAAACATTGCTAGTCGATCGACTGAGACTCCTGATGAGGAAGTTTATGTCCAGGAACTATTCATGCCCAGTGTGATTGGTCGATCGACCACTCCTATCAGTGGATCGACTGGGTCTCCAGTACAGGACGCAAATCCGTCAACTAGTTTGCATGATTCTACATTTATTGATGATTTGACGGAAGTTTTAAACTTACGGAAGCCGAAGGTTACTGATCCTACGGCCAATGTTGCAGTCCCGTATCCGGAGCGTTTAAAGAGTACTAAGCTGGAGCGCAAGTATGGTAAGTTTTTGGAGATGGTCAAGAATCTCGGGGTAACCATTCCTTTCACAGACCTAATTACCCAGGTACCCTCTTACGCTAAATTTATGAAAGACATTTTGAATCGTAAGAGAAACTTTCGTGATGATGGTAATGCTGCTTTTGTGGAAGAATGCAATGCTCTTTCGCAAATTAATATACCACCCAAATTAAAGGACCCGGGTAGTTTTTCAATTCCCTGTACTATAGGTAACCACGAAATTGGGAAGGCCCTTTGTGATTTAGGGGCCAGTGTCAGTGTCATGCCTTATTCTGTTTGCGAAAGGTTAAATATTGGTAGACTTAAGGTGACCGATATTACTGTTCAGATGGCAAATAGATCGACTCAGAGACCTATAGGAGTCTAGAGGATGTACCCGTTCGAGTGGGTAAGTTTTTTATTCCTGTCGATTTCGTTGTTTTGGACATTGCAGAGGACAGTCAGATACCTATTATTTTAGGTAGACCATTTTTACATACAGCTGGGGCTGTAATAGATGTCAAACACGGAATCATAACCTTAGAGGTAGGGGATGACACCATTGAGTTCAGTCTTGCTCGTAAGGCCACTGAACCTGCTGATGATGATATGTGTTATTCCATTGATATTGTTGACATGGCTCTTAATTATAATTGGAGGGAATCCTTAGCCAAGGATCCCTTAGCTGATCTAACCTGTTTAGATGAGTGTGCAGGTAATACAGCGGAGAATGCTGAGGAGCCAGATGCTTTGGTAGCCTCAATGGAAAGCTACGAGCTCATAGAGGAAGAAGATGAGATGCTCTTGAGCCTAGCGAACGAGAATTTGGTAAACACTTGCTATACCATTGAAGCTGATTCTGTCTGTGCTGTAGAGGTAAAGGTGCCTGAGCGTAAGCCACTTCCTCCTAATCTTAAGTATGTTTTTCTAGATGATACAGAAAGCGACTGACTATTGTTAGTGCTAAGCTTAATGATGACCAAATGCCTTGCTTTGATGTGTGTGCTTAAGAAAAACAGGAAGGCTTTAGGTTACTCTTTGGATGATATTAAGGGCATCAGCCCTGATATTTGCATGCACATGATAGAGTTGGAGGAAGGCCACAAGCCTTACAGACAGGGTCAACGCAAGTTGAACCCGAAGATGCAGGAAGTTGTTATGGCTGAGGTGATGAAACTACTCGATGCAGGTATTATTTATACAGTTGGCAACTCCAAGTGAGTTAGCCCAGTTCAGGTAGTTCCAAAGAAAGGAGGGACTACCGTGGTTAAAAATGAGAAAAATGAATTAATACCAACTCGAGTAGTGACTGGGTGGCGGATGTGCATTGATTATAGACAGTTGAATGCCGCCACTAAGAAAGACCACTTCCCCCTCCCTTTTGTTGACCAAATGACTGAAAGACTTGCTTCTAACAAATTGTTCTATTTTCTAGACGGATATTCAGGGTTCTTTCAGATCCCTATTCATCCGGATGATCAGAGTAAGACCACTTTTACCTGTCCGCAGTTGGTTTTTGCGTACCGCAGGATGCCCTTCGAATTATATAACGCCTTAGCTACCTTTCAGAGGTGCATGATGGGGATTTTTTCTGATTATATAGAGAACATTATGGAGGTATTTATGGATGATTTCTCAGTTTATGGTAATGACTTTGATCGTTGTTTAGCTAACCTTGATAAAGTCATGCATCGTTGTATTGATGTTAATCTTGTTTTAAACTGGGAAAAGTGTCAGTTTATGGTCAATGAGGGAGTTGTGTTAGGGCATCTGATTTCTGATAAAGGTATACATGTTGACAAAGCAAAAGTGCAGGTGATTGAGCAATTGCCTCCTTCCGTGAATGTTAAAGGAGTGAGGAGTTTCCTTGGTCACGCTTGTTTCTATCGGCGTTTCATTAAGGATTTTTCAAAAATTGCTAAACCACTTACACAATTGCTCCTTAAGGATGCTGTCTTTGAGTTTACTGATGAGTGCCTTTTAGCTTTTAACAGGTTGAAGGAGGCTTTAGTTTCTGCACCAATCATTCAGCCACCTGATTGGGATCTCCCATTTGAGATTATGTGTGATGCCAGCGATTATACGATCGGTGCTGTTTTGGGACAGCGGAAGAACAAAGCTTTGAATGCCATATACTATGCGAGCCGAACTCTGGATGAGGCTCAAGTCAATTATTATACCACTGAGAAGGAGTTTTTAGCTGTCGTTTTGCCTTAGAGAAATTTCGATCTTATTTGTTAGGTTCTAAGGTTGTTGTTTATACTGATCATGCAGCGTTGAAGACTCTCTTTCTTAAGAAGGATGCAAAGCTGAGGCTCTTGAGGTAGATACTCCTTTTGCAGGAGTTTGATTTGGAGATCAGAGATAAGAAAGGAGGAGAGAATGTGGTGGCTGACCATTTATCTCGTCTGCAGCTGACAAAAAGGGAGGATTCGTTACCTATTAATGATTCTTTTCCTGATGAGAGTCTGTTAGCTATTACTACTTCAGGGTCTTATCCACCTCCGTGGTTTGTGATACGGTCGTTCTGTACCAAAAATAAATACCTAAGTTACTACTAACAGAAGTCAGCGGTAAGTAGGGTCGATCTCCACAGGGAGGCTAAGTTGCTATCTATCTGTTTAATTCGGTCCGTCGAGGTGTCACGTAAATGGGGGTTGAATTGATTGTGAACTAACTAAACTACTGAAACTAGAGGCAAGAGAAGGGAATAAAGGAAATTAAAAATAAGAGAAAGGAAATATGCTAGGAGTCGGTCTACCGTGGCAGCTATCAGATCTTATACTATCGGGAATACTAAGGCGATTAGACTATTGATAAGAAGAGCTATGGTCGTCACCTTTCGGTCCTTAAACCGCCCTAGAGCGTAAACAGCTTAACTTTCGCCCTCACTGCAATACCCTATTTTAATTAAGCAAGCCTTCCCTTCCAATCTTTCGATCTAGGTCAGGGTTAACTAAATTTATGGTCTCCTACATGCATTCATTCAACCGGATAACAATTATATTGCCTAATACAATTCCTATCGCAAGACTAATCTATATAAGTCAATTAAAACATCGCTACCACGGCTTCCCTAATCCTAACATACTAGGGGAATTAGCTATGCATAGTTAAGGGAGAACAATAAATAAAGAAAGAACAAATAATAAACATTAAATTAAATTAAAGAGAGAAAAGGGAAGAAAGGATTACTGAAATAAATGATCCGGAAATGAAAGAACAAAAGTAACAGTAGCAATGACCGAAGAAAAGGTAATTAGAGAGGTCAAGAGGGAGAGAAGTAACGTCCTCCTCTTAGATTTATTTTATAGCCTCAAAACATAAACCTAATCTAAGCTTAACGTAAATTGAGGCCCAATAGCTTGCAATTGCTCGATCGAATAGTTAAGTCACTCGATCGAACAGTTCCTACGTCTGTTTACTCGATCGACCAAAAGATAAGGCTCGATCGAACAGTTGGCCACTCGATCGAACAGTTCCTTCGTCTGTTTACTCGATCGACCAAAAGAAACTGCTCGATCGAGTGGTTCCTGGTTTCAGCTCGTGTTGGTCTTGTAATTTGGTCTTTGACTTGGCCTTTTAGCTCCCGAAATAGCTTCACGCATCCCAAGACAACAATATTTCCCGCTCCAAATTATCTCTTCCTCCAAATGCATGCTAAACGGACGGTAAAAGGCTTGATTTCACTACTTTATGGCTCATTCCTGAAAATAAGACAAGAACTTCCAAAGTATGCAATTCGGGGCATTTCGTAGCATAAAACCACGATAAAAGCATAGAAATACGTGCATAAAATAGGCTAAAAAGACTATATAATATGCACGTATCAAATCTCCCCAAACCAAACCTTTACTCGTCCTCGAGTAAACTAAAATGCAACTAATGGAACGGAAAAGATAAATCAGAGCTAGCTACAAATGCCCACTTAAGCCAATTTAATGCAAACAAACTAACACTTATAGCAGACAGTCAAATGCAAACGAGTTATAAAATGTTTATAAACAAAGCTGAACCGTCGACCTTGCAAGACCTTTAATAGTGGACTCTCACGGGTCACTCTTTCTCTCATGAAGCAAAGGGTGAACATATATATGTAAGAGAGAAAGAAAAATAGTCGCTCACCTAAACTACGACCCACATAACATGCATGCAACTAATATGATAGATAATTCTAGCTACCGTACATACATTCCAACCAACAAGGTCCTGTCACAGCCGAGGGCTTACAAAAATATGGTAAAGTGAGGCAATGGGTAAGAAGAGGCAAAACATGTATGGGAATGTGGAGGTATAGGTGATCAAGCTAGTACCTAAACAAAACCATATATCAACATCCGATTCTAACTCAATTATAGAATAAGCACAATGCCCTTCATTTGGCATAAAACTCACCAAACCGAACCAAACATACTCCTCATATGAAATAAGATAGAACATAGGAGCAGAAACCGTCTCATCAAACATCTTTTTTCTTTTTCTTTTTCTTTTTCTTTTTCTTTTCTTTTTCTACAACTTCACGTTTTTCATTTTTTTTTCGATACTTTTTTCAATTTCACGTCTTCTTTTTTTTTCTTTTTCATTTCTTTTTTTTTCATCCTCCCTTTCTTCATAAATTACCAACTCTGAATCAACAGAATATGCGCCAAAATTTGATGCAATGAAATATATACCGCAAAACATACACTAAACTAGCTTGACAAGGCAGGCTAAATTTGGATGTAGCTAAGGGTCAACTGGCAAATTTGGCTAATGTGGAGTTAAATGGGTAAAAATGAAAGAAAGGGAAATTTGTAAGCACCTCCCTGCATGTGACACCAACCACTAACCCGAATGTATGACGGCAAAAAGCAATTGAATGTCATATATGTGCAAATTAATGTTACATGATATGCAAGGAGTAACTACTCACAATCCTACATGAAACTGGTCATAAATGACACCAGTTTATAAGGCTCTAAATCTCAGAATTTATAAGTAGGTTGCCAAAATTTCAGGTCAAGTCTATATGTTCAGCTAAATTAAACATTAACTCGTAGATTATGCAAAAGACAAAGCTAAAAGAATAATAGTTTAATGCACGGCTTAAGCAAAAAGACAATTGCAGAGCAATATCATCATGGAAATCTACCGTACCGACTCAACCTATATGCTAAAGTAACGTGAATATTTTTTTGAAATTTTGAACAATTTTTGAATTTTTATGGAATTTTAAATTTTAATGAAATAAATAACAATGCAAACAGAAAATTAAACGTGATAACAGAAATGCAAATAAAAACAATATGCAGACACAGATATGGATGCATAACCTCCCCAAACCAAACCGTACAATGCCCCCATTGTACCAAAACATGGAAAGGAAATGCAAACTAAAGGAGAAAGAGAGTAAAAGCGGAAAACTCACAAAATGCGCAAATAAGGGGACCTCCCCAAACCGACCATGAACATGGGAGGTTGCTAAGGGCCAGGAAAACCGTCTCAGGAAGCTAATCCAAGTCAACACGTGAAAGGGCATCCAAAATCAGCTCGATCGAAGAGAATTGTGGTCGATCGAGCTGATTTCTCATCTTGCAGGTGGTCGATCGAGTAGATGAAATGCTCGATCGAATGGATTTGGCAAGATGAAGTGCCCGATCGAGTACAAAAGTACTCGATCGAGTGATCCGCAGCGTATTCTCGCATAATGCAATGAAAAACAGCCCGCGAATCGACAAAAACAAGCATACTGAGATAGTCTATGGTATAAAACCATTTATTACAACTGAAAGTAAATAAAAATGCAAAATAAAATCGCCGGGTTGCCTCCCGGGTAGCGCTAGCTTCAGTCAGGTCCCAGCTCGACCTTCTTTTTCTTCGAGCCTCTCTAATTAAATACAATCAAAAAAGCTCAAAGCGCGCAGCATTAAATCATAAACCTGCGCATGTGCTACACAAAAGCATAAGTAGCACAAAAGTGGATTACAGAAATAGGAAATAAAAATGTTTTTAACTTTTTAAGCCGAACAAATTTCCTATGAGCGCTCCTAAATTTATCCACAAAATAAAGGAGCGCGGGAGCAATTGTCAATAAGGTAGGGCCCCGTTTCAGATTAACGAACTTGAAATGATAAGGACGGTGAAAATTTGATAAATTATGCGTCCACATATGAGAGGGTGTAGCATTAAAAGAGATAGCACGAGTCAAACGAGGCAATATACTATTAAAGCAAACAATAATTAAATTATCGTTTACTACCTCAGGTTGGTCGCTCTCAATGACGGAATCATAGATAAAAGAGTTTATTACCTCTTCCGTGCTAGGAGCAATTACCGCCAATTTGTCCTTTCGTCGCCCTCAGTGGAATTCAGCCCATAAATCTCAGCTTCAAGTGTATCCGACTCAGCTTTGAATAAGGGGGATTCACCGTAACCGTTATCATCGTCAAAATCGTCATCTAAATCAAACCCATATGACGAATCAACGCTCCCAATGGCCAAATCAGTCGATCGAGCAAAATAATCACTCGATCGACCAACTTCCTCCTGAATTCCACTCGATCGAGTGGAAAGATCACTCGATCGACCAACTTCTCCTGGAAAATCACTTGATCGACCAATATAAGTCACTCGATCGAGTGATTCCTCCTGCACATGGCTGAAATCTTCGCGTAAGCTAGTGAAATATGATAGAAACTCGTCGTCGGAGTCATAGAGGTCATCTTCAGCATTGGGCAACACGGTTTCCTCGGGGAAAAACCGCTCTCAAAGAAGGTATACCTCTTCTTCTTGTATCTCACCGCTAATCGAGCAATGTCGCTTTGAGCTTAAGGAGTCGAGCGTCCATATTCTTATTGCTCTCTTGCATTTGTGATACAAGCGTCACCATTGAATATGTCCACTCCGCGATCTCTTCTATCTCCATCTCACCGCTAATCGAGCAACTGCACCCGAGCTTATCAACTCGCGAGGAGAATTGTCTATCATAATCTTACGAGCTTGCATCCGAGATGCAATTGTCTCCAATAAAGGTTTCAGCTCCGCAATTTCTTCTTCTTGTATATCGGGAGGATCTTGTTGCGGTGGCCATTGATAGGGTGGATGTGGCGGCACAATTACAACCGCATTGTGCTCAAGAAGACCACATCCCCAAGATTTCTTCCTTTCCCAACTAGCGGGTTTTTCAGCTTGGGCTTCAAACCGAGCAATTAGTCGGGAGACAGATGTCATCTTGGCAAGAGGGATCGAAGGTACTCAAGCCTTCCCTTCGATAATCTCCATCAAGAGCCTGTCTAATAAACCCGTAGGCCTATCAAAACAAAGACTAAAGAAAAAGATAAGAACGACCTCAAGGTACTTAGTCTTCCCTTGAGGCGAAAAGACAAACAAAATAAAACAGATAAAAAGCGTGCCGCCTCCCCAACAACAGCGCCAAAATTTAATACGGTGGTTGCTGCACCAAAAATAAATACCTAAGTTACTACTAACGAAGTCGGTAAGTAGGGTCGATCTCCACGGGGAGGCTAAGTTGCTATCTATCTGTTTAATTCGGTCTGTCAGGGTGTCACGGAAATGGGGGTTGAACGATTGTGAACTAACTAAACTATCGAAACTAGAGGCAAGAGAAGGGAATAAAGGAAATTAAAAATAAGAGAAAGGAAGTATGCTAGGAGTCGGTCTACCGTGGCAGCTATCGGATCTTATACTATCGGGAATACTAAGGCGATTAGACTATTGATAAGAAGAGCTATGGTCGTCACCTTTCGTTCCTTAAACCGCCCCTAGAGCGTAAAAAAACTTAACTTTCGCCCTCACCGCAATACCCTATTGTAATTAAGCAAGCCTTCCCTTCCAATCTTTCGATCTAGGTCGGGGTTAACTAAATTTATGGTCTCCTGCATGCATTCATTCAACCGGATAACAATTATATTGCCTAATACAATTCCTATCGCAAGACTAATCTATATAAGTCAATTAAAACATCGCTACCACGGCTTCCCTAATCCTAACATACTAGGGGAATTAGCTATGCATAGTTAAGGGAGAACAAGAAATAAAGAAAGAACAAATAATAAACATTAAATTAAATTAAAGAGAGAAAAGGGAAGAAAGGATTACTGAAATAAATGATCCGGAAATGAAAGAACAAAAGTAACAGTAGCAATGACCGAAGAAAAGGTAATTAGAGAGGTCAAGAGGGAGAGAAGTAACGCCCACCTCTTAGATTTATTTTATAGCCTCAAAACATAAACCTAATCTAAGCTTAACGTAAATTGAGGCCCAATAGCTTGCAATTGCTCGATCGAACAATTAAGTCACTCGATCGAACAGTTCCTGCGTCTGTTTACTCGATCGACCAAAAGATAAGGCTCGATCGAACAATTCCTTCGTCTGTTTACTCGATCGACCAAAAGAAACTGCTCGATCGAGTGGTTCCTGGTTCCAGCTCGTGTTGGTCTTGTAATTTGGTCTTTGACTTGGCCTTTTAGCTCCCGAAATAGCTTCACGCATCCCAAGACAGCAATATTTCCCGCTCCAAATTATCTCTTCCTCCAAATGCATGCTAAACGGACGGTAAAAGGCTTGATTTCACTACTTTATGGCTCATTCCTGCAAATAAGACAAGAACTTCCAAAGTATGCAATTCGGGGCATTTCGTAGCATAAAACCACGATAAAAGCATAGAAATACGTGCATAAAATAGGCTAAAAAGACTATATAAAATGCACGTATCAGTTTGCTGATTTTGCTAACTTTGCTGTGACAGGTAGGATACCACCCGAGCTTTCATGGCAGCAGAAGAAGCGGTTCGCTTATGATGCTAGACAATACTTTTGGGATGATCCTTATGTTTTCAAGGAATGCGCAGACGGTCTTATCCGGAGATGTGTGCCTCAATGGGAGGTGAAGGATATCGTAGAAGCTTGCCACTCTTCTGCCTATGGTGGTCACCATGGTCCGTCCCGGACTGTGGCAAAGGTACTCCAATCTGGTTTCTATTGGCCAACTTTGCATGCAGATAGTCGCAATTTTGTTGCCGAGTGCGATGCTTGTCAAAGATCGGGGAATATCTCCAAGAGACATGAGATGCCACAGGTAGGCATTCTTGAGGTTGAGATTTTTGATTTCTGGGGCATTGATTATCAAGGAACTTTTCCGAGCAGTCAAGGTAATAAATATATCCTCGTAGCTGTAGATTATGTGTCCAAATGGGTAGAAGCTATCGCTACTCCCCATTGCGACGCAAAAGCCGTGATTAAAATGTTTAAAAAGATTATTTTCCCTCGTTTTGGTGTCCCTAGGGTTGTCATTAGCGATGGGGGAATGCATTTTAAAGAGAAACAACTTAGTGCTTTATTGACTAAATTCGGTGTCCAACATCGTCGAGGTTTGGGGTATCATCCCCAAACTAGTGGTCAGGTTGAGATTTCTAACAGAGAATTAAAAGAAGTCTTAGCTAAAGTTGTTTCTAAATCATGGAAAGATTGGAGTCTTAAGTTAGATGATGTCTTATGGGCTTATAGAACCGCGTTTAAGACGCCAATTGGGATGTCACCATACCGATTGATTTATGGTAAGACATGTCATTTACCTGTTGAGTTGGAACGTAAGTCTTGGTGGGCTATATGTGATTTGAATTTGGATCCTAACCTCTCTCGTGAGAAACGCATGACACAGCTGAATGAGCTGGAGGAATTTAGGCTGCTGGCCTATGATAATGCTAGGATCTACAAAGAGAAAACAAAGCGTTGGCACGACAAGAGAATCATCAAGCGCGAGTTCCATATTGGCGATAAGGTACTTCTTTTTAACGCACGTATCCGTTTATTTCTTGGTAAGCTGAAATCCAGGTGGACTGGCCCATATACGGTCCACAAAGTTAGATTTACAAAATTCGGATCAGTTGAATTGGAGACCTCTGCTGGAGAAAGGTTCAAAGTTAATGGCCAATATGTGAAACATTATCACGGAGCAGACGATTTCGTTGGGCAGGTCGAAGTACTATACTTTGACCCAATTTTGGAAGCTGCAAACTAAGGTAAAAAGGTCGTGCGAGACCTCTTAAACCAGCGCTAACCGGGAGGCAACCCGGCTTGTAAACTTTTGTAATTAGGATCTTTACAGTTTTATTTCAATTATTTTGCATTAGGACCTTTAGCTTGTTTTCTTTTAATTAGCAATGTCTTGGTTCGGAGAATATGCGCCTTTGAAAATTTTTGCAGGTGATTATTTTATGCAAAGTGCGCAGGTGATTTACTGAATGTTTGTGAGAGAATGACGGGAAATTATGATGGCAAAATGAATTTTTGACGAATTTGAGTTTAATTGCTAGCGTCCTCAGTCGATCGACTAAGTTACTCAGTCGATCGACTGATGAGGGAAAAGCAGAAGCCACTGTATAAGAGAGATTGGTCGATCGACTGGGTCATGTAGTCGATCGACCACCACGCGAAAAGGCAGAAGGGCTGTTTGAGGAAGACTGGTCGATCGACCGAGTCAAGTGGTCGATCGACCACAGCGCGAGTTCAGAACGCACGTTAATAGGGAAGTGTTGCTTCACTCTTCATTCACTCTTTCACTTTCACAAAATCAGAAAAATCAAAAGCAAATCCTATTTTCTTCCCCCTTTTTCGCGATTTTCTTGCTAATCCATCCCTTTATCTCGATTTTTCTTGCTTAAATATTCAAGTTCTCGTCAAAGGTATGTCCCTAATCCCTTCTTACTCCTTTATATTCGATTTTTACTGAAGTTTCATGCCCAAATTTCGAACATTGTTACATTGAGACGGAAAAATCGAATTGGGGGAAATCGATTTAGGGCTAGTTTCTTGTCGATTTTTATGCTTTAATTGCTTTTTCTACCCTTTTTCCTTGATTTTCGAAACAAATTAGCAACTAGGAGGTGTTTAATGCAAATACCCAAATTTTCCCCAAATTTTCGAAACCCTAATTCGGTTTCCAACTTCTGATTGTTGGTTAGGGTTTCGTAAATTGACATTGTTGATGGTTATGGGAATCTAGTTGTTAATTTTTTTCATTTTGTAGGAAGCAAAGATGACAAAGGGAAAGCAGGCGATGTACGCGGGTCAGTCCCGTCAGGGAGCTGCCAAGCGGCCGCGGGGTCCGCCATTGATGATCGAGGCAACTACGGATAGTCTACCTGACTATCCGCAGGTTATTTTTTCCAATTCTACTCAGCATGCCAAGTTCGCTCTTTTTGTCGCGAAAATCAATGTAATAGCCACCCGATTTCTTCACAAACCTACTTTAGAGAAATTGGGCTGTTTTGAGTCTGTTGTGTCCCTGCTAAATGGGACAAGAATGACGGGTCTAGTGGACTTAGCTGAGTTCACTTATTACATTTTGACCCTTGAGTTTTTCTCGTCCTATGCTTTTGACCAGGCTTCTTTTGAAGCCAACAGGAGTAGCCCTTGCATTTCTTTTCGGCTATTCAATGTCAACTACTGCCTGACATTAGCCGACTTTGTTGGATTTTTGGGTCTTTATTTCGAGGGTAACACCTCGTAAACTTCTGATGTTCACCGAGTCATGTGGTCTTGTATTAGTGACTGGAACGGGCCTAGGAGGACGGGCACTTCCGTCCACTTGCCCCCTTTTCGTTATTTTCTACGGCTAATGGGTAATACCATTTTCGGCGGTAAAGAGTCAAATAATGTGAATACTATTGAACTGTCTATCTTGGCGGGCTATCTGAACATTGAAATTCGGGTAGCCCGTATCTATAACATTGCTTATTTGACTGCCGCTCACTTTCAGACTGTAAGTGAGGGCACTTTGACAACTATTGCTTGTGGTGGGTTGGTGACACGTATCGCCAACCGCCTAGTTCTTCTTTTCCCTCGCGAGGAGGCTCCTATTGACCCTGACCTACGCTTCATGGATCTTGCCTACGCGAGGTCTGTGAAGTGGGTCGATAGTCGGAGTCGATGGAAGATTGACTCTTTCATCTGCGGCCCCATCCCTGTCCTTAGCCTCCCTCCTATCCTGCCCCTTACCACTGTTCAGGGGGCAGCTCTCCCGCCCTTGCCTAGCTACAGGCTCCCCATTGGGGCGGGCACCGCTACTGCTAGCACCTCGAGGCGGGCTCATGCCTCATTTTCACGAGCCTCCTCCTCTTCCACTCCTGCTCCCACGGGTTACCCGGACACTTTCCGCCCCCCTACACCTTTGGTTATCCCTCCGGTCATGGACCAAAGGGGGATGTCACGTGTGTTGAGTGACTTGTGCAAGAGCTTTGACTAGCACCGACTAGACACGGCCCTGGCCCTGTACGCAGTTTACGAGGAGTACGCCCGGGGAGGGATGCTCCCACAGGGTGCCTGGACTCACCCGTCTTTCTTTGTCCCTCCGGTGGGCGGTTACCCTCAGCCTACCAGGAGACCTCCTCCCACGACTACTACTGTCGCTGCTGCTAAGGCGGAGGAGGAGGAGAGCGACTTGGGGTCCGGAGAGGATAGTGGTTCTGATTACGACGGTGGGGATTAGATGCTTGTGACCTCCCCTGTTTTTGGCTGGTTTGGGGAGGTCGTCTTTTGTGAGTTTCCTCTCCCGCTTTATTAGTTTCCCTTTCTTTTGTTGTTGCTTTTACTCCTCCCTATATTGTTGTGACTGCTGGTGATTTGCTGCAGGGCACAATGGGGGCATTGTGCGTTTGGTTTGGGGAGGGTATTTGCATATGTCTTTTGCATCTGCATCTCTCTCTTTTTTTTTTTTATTATTTTTTTTTTTTTTTTATTGCATTTCAGTCACACGTTTACTGCATTTCAGCTTGCATTTGTGTTATTTCAAAAAAAAAAACAAAGAAAAAAAAAACTACAAAAAAAAGAAAAAAATCAAAAATATCACGTTTACTTTTGCATATAGTCGAGTCGGATTGGAGTTTATTAATGATGATATTGCACTATTAGTCAAATATGCCATTCCTTGCCTTTTCACAGCTGCTTAGCGAGAATTAAAAGTGATTTCTCAACTTTTGGCAAACTACTTATACTTTCTGAGATATAGAGCCTAAAACTGGTGACATTCATGACCGGTTAATTTAGGATTGAGAGTAGTACTCCCGTCATTTCATGTTTTGCACGTGTATGAGTTTTGATTGCTTTTTGCCTATACGCATTGGTTTGTGGTCGGTATTACATGTTTTGAGAACTATTGCATCTTCTGCTTTCTCATTTTGCCCCATTTAACTCCACTATAAGCCATATCTGCCAGTTGCCCTCAACTACATCCCATACTTAGCCTACCATTATGCCGAGCTAGGTAGTAGTAGAGGAATTTGTCGAATTATAGCAGTTTGTTTCGTTTCTGCACTATTGGAGTGGGTATTCATGAGAATTGCTGATAATGTGTCAGCTTGGAAAAGGAGAAAATCAGGAGAGAAAAAGTAAGAAAGAAAAACTCAGAAGAAAAAAAAAAAGAGAAGAAGCTGTCTGGGCAGAGGGCACTGGAATTACAGGGGTTGATGATCGACTGCTGTTTCTGGTCGATCGACTGGTCGATCGACTGCCCATTCCAGAAAAAGAGAAAAAAAAAACAGAAAGAAAGAAAAAAAAAGGAATTTGAAAAATTTCGGCTGAGTTAAGAATACGCCTCATGTGCTCATCTTGTGAAATGGAGGTGTCGGTTTTTGGGATAGTGTGTTGCCTAGACTTTTAAAGGCATTGTTTGTTTTTCGAGTTGGAGGAACGGGATACGGTTTCTGATGGTTTGTTAGGTACTAGCTTGGCTCTTACCTTCACATTTCCATACATGTTTTTGCCCTTTCTCTCCCACTTAGCCTCACATATCCAAATTTTGCAATAGTTCGGCATGTAATAGTCCTTGATGGTGGGTATGCGTGTGTACGGTAGCTAGAATAATTATTCATACTAGTCAAGCATACATGTTTTATCGGTCGCAGTCTAGGTGAGAGTCTGTATTTTCTTCCCTCTCTTCTACATACATTCTTACCATTTGCTTTGCTGAGAGAAGAGTGACCCGGGAGAGTCTGAATTTATGAGTCTTGCCAGGTCGAACGCCCGATTTAATTCCATGATACGCATAAATTTGTTCACTTGATTCGAGCTTTGCAATATTTGATTATGTGCATTAAACGGTTTGGCATTGACTTGTAGCTAGCTCTGAGATATACTCCTTTCCATTAGGTTTTTATTTGGGTCATAGTGCTTGCTTGGGGACAAGCAAGGTTTGGTTTGGGGAGATTTGATACGTGCATATTCTATACACTTTATTTGCAGTTTTGGCACGTATTTCCGTGCATAATTGTTAGCTTAAGGCTACTATTTCTCCCGAAACGATTCACTTTGCAATTTCTATGATTTATTGTAGGAATGAGTGAAAGTGGGCTAAATCAAGCCTAAATCGTCCTCCGGAGGCAACTTCAGGGAAGCTTGGAAGAAGGGAGTTCGCACTCACTCACCTCGGGATGCGTGCATGGAGCTTAGAGGCTGATTGGAAGAAGAAAGGAGGTTACTGCACAGCTCAGCTCGTCGATCGACCAGCATCACCAGTCGATCGACCGTGGAATTTCTTCAGCTGCTACTGTACTGCACTCTCCAGTCGATCGACCATGCCCCGTAGTCGATCGACCAAGCCGCGCAGTTGAGATTTTTTTTTCGTGTTAGACTTTTAAAAGCCCAATTTGTAATTCACTTTTAGCATCGTTTCTCAGTAGAACACAGAATACTTTTAGGTTATGCTTTTCATTATTCAAGAACTTAGTTTAGATCTAGTCTAGAGGAAGGAAGAGGGACGACGGATCTCAAATTTGAATACTTTGTTCATCATCTAATTAGTAAGCTTTTACGCAAATTCCTTCTTCTTTAATTTCTTGTTATTTCAATACTTGTTGTTATTAATTTACTTTCAGAGATTCATCTTTTGTTCCTTTGTCTTTAATTCAATTTCAATTATGTCAATCTTGTTCTTTGCCTTTAATTTTGCAATTGTTATAGTTTTAGTCATGAGTAGCTAATTGTCTTGATTGGGAACGAGGTGAGCCATGGCATGAGTTAGGGTCAGTTTTATTAGTATGATTTTCTTACTTATCGATTTTATTACCTTTTGATAAACCCATCTTGCTAGATTGAAAGATTAGTAGGTTAGGTTGTCATTAGATTTGAAATTTCCTTTGAGCGAAAGCTTTGAGAAATTCTAGGGAATTAGAAGACCGTAAGGTTAATTTGAGCATTGATCGAAAGTCTTGCTTACATTTCCTGAGACCATATTATCGGACCTCTGCTACCTTATTGACCTGACCTTAGCCATGGTGAACCGAAGTTCCTTATCTTCTTCTTATCTTGTTGAGAAATTTCATATTTTAGCAATTAGTCATTGGAATCAACCAAATTCAAAACCCCCATTAATTGTTACTTTTATAGACTGAAATAAGCAAATAGAATTGATCTTGTCTCTCTGTGGTTTGACCCTTACTATCACTAGCTATAGTTTTAGTTTGGAATTATAAATTTAATTTTGATACAAAACGATGGTATCAACCTTTTCCTTGGTGATAGTGGGAGTAGGCATAGGGATTCCAGAAACGGGTTTTCTTGGCCTCGGACGGGTCTGGAGTGGGGCCCAATTGGCTATAGTTTCCCTTGGTCCATGAGTTTTTTGTTAGAAATTATTAATCTCATTATTTAACATATTCATATATGTGAGAAATTATTTAGTCATAAAATAATTACAAATCTTATGCATGCAAACTTAAATAAAAATAGAGAAGAAATCATCAATCCTTACTATGATAGTTTCGGATTTTTGGGCCCAAGTAATATCTCCTTCTTACTTGTTCTTGAGCTTCCTAATATTGGATGAACAAAGATTCAAGCTTAGAATCCCTCCCAAAGACTTATACCCAAGATGACCTCTTAATAGATTAATATTATTAATACTAGAACAATATTAATCTAACTAAAATTGACCCAAAATATTTGTTGGTACTCTTGTTTATTCGGCCAAGAGTAGGGGAAGATTTTGGAGATTTTCTCTCTTATCTTTCTATAATTTTTTATGAGATATTGGAATGAAGGTTACACTAGCAAATATTGTAGTGTAAGAGTAAAAATATAAGCAAAACCCTTTGCTCTTTCTTATGGGAAAACCGGTCATGGGGGAGGGGAAATATCCAATGCATGCCTTCCTTTTCTTCCCAAGATAAAGCTATGCATGCAAGGCTAGGTCTAGGTTATTATAATTGTGTTTTCCCCTTATTATACAACACAATAAAAAACTCTAAAAGACCCCTCCATTTCGGTACACACACATAAAATGGATTAGTCCATTTTATTTGTGATTTTGTCAATATGTCACATGTGACACATTACATGACATCTTATATATAAAATGTATTTTTAACAATTAAAAATCAACATATTAATAAAATATGTCACTTATAAAAATTAACATAGTAATTCATAATTGTCGGAGGACACATATTCCAACATCTGTTTAGGGTTCTGGCATAGGTTGTCCCAAAGTTTGTGAATACCCTTTGAGGACGTTCAGTTTTCTTTGTGGTCGGTTCGAGGAGGTTTACCTCATGTATTTTGTTTGTCTGACCATATGGGCGAGATCCGGTTGATGTAGATCCCTGGTAGCCTCTACCGATGGTTTTGGCTAGGACACCCTTGCGAAGATCATCTTCAATGCGGGTTCTGAAGATTTGTAAGTCCTAGAAAGTTTTGATGTTTTGATATCTCAGCAGGTTGGCATAAACCGGACGGTGGTTGTTGACAAACTTCTCCACCAAAGTTGATTCACTTGGCTTACTAACCAACTGAGTGCTTACCCTCCTCCAACGGGTTAGGAATTCTGTGAACCCTTATCATTCTGAGTCAGGACCTCAAGAGTGCGGATGTTGGCTTGGATCTCGACGTTGTCGGCATACTGTTTAGCAAATTCGACGGCGACCTCGTCCCAAGTAGTGAGGTTCTTAGGGGTTGAGGGAATAATACCATTGGCGGGGAATCGGTTCTAGGGATGATGGAAAGATCCGGATGAAGAGTTCTTGTTTGACCCCCTTGATAGACGTAATCCTTGAAGGCTCGAATATGGTTGAGTGGGTCCTCCACTCCCTTGAACTTGGGTATATCAGTCAAGGTAGAGTTGTCGGGTAGCTGATCCCCAACGGGTTCGAATCTTCGATTGTTCTCAATGTGGATATTGTTACCACAGGCTAAGAGTTGTTCTTCCAAGAGCTTGAGCCTCTCGGTTTTAGTCAAAGGTGGAGTGTTGTGTTCTACGGTTTCCTTGTTTTCCAGGGTGTCGATACGGGTCTCAACACGGTCCAGGGTAACCCCAAGAGCGGTGACAAGGCTAGCTAGCTGAGCAGTCGTAAGATCTCTGTTGTCATCGCTGTTGTTGGACAAAGCTGAAGACGGGGCCATGGCTCTGAGGCAGAAAATGGCTCACGTTACATCCCAAGCCGACACGGTTTAACGACTAAACACAGACAACACGAGAGACGGAAAAACAAATCAGACTCAACCAGACGAGGGCGACCGTGTGTGGTGCCTCGGTGCTGATTCAATTTATAGATGTGACGGTGTTGACCGGACTTTGACTCGCGTCCAACGTAATGGCGTGACGCCGTTGAACGAGTCTCGAGGTGAGACAACTCATAAGTAAGGACCCATAAGTACGCTTTCTTCGACTCGATAGACACGAGGCGGAATTGGAATGGTGGACTGAAGTTTTTGAAAATAGAGATTTTCAAAAGATTTGTTTGTCGCTTTATGGACGGCTTCCGAAGAGTAGGGATCTTCAAAAGTCGGTTACTTGAAAAGTTGTCTTAAGTTTGTTTTCACAAGATGGTTTAAGTTTGAGTTGAGGCGGCTCTGAAAACAATATGTTGTTTTCAAAGACGGTTTTTGAAATTCAAAATTGTATGTATTGAAAATCGAGTTTTGAAAGGTATGAGAAGGTCTCGGGGATGATGCATGGTCCTCGGGATTTGCAAAAGTCTCGAAAAAGGGGTGTGTGCCATATTCGGGTTTTGAAAGAGCCATTGTGTCGGCGCGAGACGGGTTAAAATCCGTGTCATGATGCTGCGATTATAACGGCGTAAAAAGGTGTTTTTGAAACGATTGTAGGAAATCGGGTTTAAAAATCATCATTACGACGACCTAGAAAGGCGTGCTTTTTGAAATGGTTGTAGAAAACCGGGTTTAAAAATCGTCATTACGATGGCCTAGAAAGGCGTGCTTTTTGAAATGGTTGTACAAAACCAGGTTTGAAAATCGTCATTACGACGGCCTAAAAAGGCGTGCTTTTGCAATGGTTGTAGAAAACCGGGTTTGAAAATCGTCATTACGACAGCCTAGAAAGGCGTGCTTTTGAAATGGTTGTAAAAAAACGGGTTTTGAAAATCGTTATTACGACGGCCTAAAAAGGCGTGCTTTTTGGAATGGTTGTAGAAAACCGGGTTTGAAAATCGTCATTACGACGGCTTAAAAAGGCGTGCTTTTTGAAATTCGACGGTCGGCAAAAGACCGAGGTTTGGAACAGCCATTATAACGGCACAAAAAGGGGTTTTTGAAAGTTTGAAATGACACGGAAGGACTTATGCTCACATAACACATAAGCACTAGCAGTTTCATTATATTATGCATAATGCTGACATGGGTCTTGGCTTAAAAGGGTGGGTTACACACTAAGCGATCAAACCCCAATTTTCGAGAGGGATACCAATTCAAACAAAATGTGTAAGGAGGGTTCCCTAGCCTCGTGCTCGAATGAAATGAAAGCACTTTGATAAAACAGAAATGTGTACCGTCAACGGTATGCATGACTCAATCGGGATTCGAAACGCGAGGATGAGAAAACTCACGCCGACGAGACGAGCCAATTGGTCGAAGAGGGTTAGGTTGTGGGCCCGGACAAGGAACCCGACATATGACCATAATATCAATTAATGCATTTCAACCAAGACCTCGTTCGAGTCTAACCATCTAAGGATCACAAAGACCCAAGTGTCCTAGTTATCCCCAGCAGAGTCGCCAATCTGTGGACATGGGCCACCTGCGACGCCCAGCCGATCTATGGACATGGCAACAGTGTGAAAGCCACGCTTGGCGGCGTAAAAATGCCTTCGACCGGATCGTTTTAGATCGGTTGGTTTTGTCTCCGCAAGGGTCCCGAAACGATGCAAGAGATGTTCGAAGTCGCCACCAAGTATTTGTGAGATGCTTGGAACCCGTTCTAATCCAATTTATACCTAGTTCAACGAAGTTAAAAAGCAGTGTTTGACATAGGTACTAAAGATAAGGAGTTGTCCATCTTTAGCATCCTATCTCTAGAATGACTCTCGTTCGCCCTAGATAAGGTCGTCCACTATCTAAAATTTCTGAGTAACAGGTGAAGGTACGTATTGGGAAGCCCTTTAATCGGACACCCAAACCTGCCCGCGGTAGCGGCCTCTACTGATCGATCTTGGCTGGTTAAATGCAAAAGTTGATAAAACGGGTAAATGCATGAATGCGCATCCACAAGTTTGAACCTAACATGTGAGCTTTCTACGTCGGTTGTTTATCCAAATATCAAGTAATTGATGTCAAGTAGGATTTAATGTTGATTTGCATGCAAGACGGAAATTATACATCCATTTACCGAGTTAGGTTTATTGTGCATAACGTGATCCATTTGTCTTAGTAAGGCGTTTTGCAAATACGATGTGAGAGGGGTAGATTTGTCATCTGATCTGTCGTGTATTCGGGTTAACAGAAGTCGGGATTATCCTAGACAAGTGCTGGAAAGGAAAGAGGGTCTGCATCAGGCAGCCTATTGAGGCGCGAGCCATCATGCGATGCAAACAGGCCTGCCCTGATTTGAAAATTGGAAAATGATTGGCCTGTTTAGGCGCGAGTCAGTAAACTGTCCATGGGGCGTCTTCTAACTGTTAAAATATTTGTAAAATGGTTTGAAAATAGGGTGTTTGAACCTGTCTTAGTTTAAAAAGGTCATTTAGACCGCTTTTGTGTCAATGTGAGGAACGAGACTTGAATTATCATCATTGTATTGACAATATTCGACGCCGGGTTCGGTTTTACAAGCTTGACATGAATAGTTTTGAAAATGGTTATGAACTAATTGTTTTAAGTTCATTTGTTTGTAATTAGTCAATGTTTGTCATCGTACTCGGGTTAAAAACCCACATGGTATATGGAACCAAGGATAATTTTGTATTTATGCCTAATATGTTTGTTTTGAAATGTATAGAAATGAAAATAAAAGTTTTTAAAATACCTTTTAAATTGTAATTAACCAAATATTACCACCAAAACACGAATTAAACCGTCATGGTATGAGGAACCAAGAGTGAAAATGTTTTACGATTAAAAGTTTATCATGAAAATGATTTGAAATATTTGAAATTGTAAAAACCGATTACAAATAAGAAATGAAATAAAAAAGGAAAGATTAGAGCAAACACGGCTGGATTAAGGCCTGAGAGGGTGTTGAGGCGCGAGCCTCTCTGCTACGCAAGCAGCCCCTGTCTCCGGCTAAAATCTGGTTTTGGCTCATCTAACCTATATTTGAATCATGTTATGCATTATTTAGCATGTTATAGTCATAAAACAAATGAAAAACATGAAAGAAGAGGATTTTTACACCCTCATACTTACATGCTAGGCTTAAGACGAGAAATCGACGAAAGTGTATCAACTTGTTTGGTCGGAAAACCCGGTTTGAAAACCATTTTAGCAATGTAAAAGAGTGTTTTGTGTAATTTGGTGATGGTGTAGTTGGTCGATATGGTCGGTCAAGTGATTTAATGCACGATGACGGTACCAAACAATGTGTATGGCTTGTATTTTCGATCGGTAGGTCGAAAATACGTGTCGGTTTGTGACTTAAGAAGTCGAGTCAAGAATTTTTAGGGAGAAATGAGAGGGCGGACAATCTGATGCGTGTCTTTTATATGATGTTTTACATCCTATTTTCCACGCATTTCAGAGCTCATTTGTGTAGTTTAAGCTACCATTTCCCCTATTTCCGTCTATTTTCGTGTTTTTTTACATTATTGCAGAAATGTGAAGAATCCAGCAGAAATCAAGCTAAATCCGTCCCCGAGTATCCTGCATTGCATTTGACGTGAAGTGTTCACTCAAGGAACGAGCTTGGTGCGCATTCCAAGGCCCAAAAGACAAATCCACGAGTTTATAGAAGTCAAGTGTCAGCTACTTTAGTCGATCGACCACTACCTTCAGTCGATCGACCAACTTGCGGGTTCCAGAAGCTACTGTACACTGCTACTCAATCGATCGACCGCCACTCTTAGTCGATCGACCAAGCCGCTATCCCAGACGAGAATTAAAAGATCGAGGAAACTCAAGCCCATTGTGTTTAGGTTTTGATAATAAGTGTTACGTATATTTTCTATATAACGTAACCTAGAACATGAGATTAATCATTCAGTTTTTACTAGTTCTTTAGCCAGTTTTCCAACACTCAATAATTAGGGTTTTTCAATACTATTTCATACAATTACTCTCGCATTCGGTTTCTGGATCTCTTGCTGCAATTCCAATCGGTATTCTTCTGCTAATAATTCAGTTTGCTTTATTATTGCTTGTAGGATAGAATTTCTAGTTAGTTTCCCAAGACCGATTCATCGTTTATGTTAATTGTTTGTTCTATTATTTCAAGCATGAATTCTTCTGTCTATTTTATTAGTTTTATTGTTGTTATCGTCCTTAGCATGAGTAGCTAAATAGTTTGTGCTAGGATGTAGGGGAATTATAGTATAGGCGGCAATATAATGAACACGGTTGGATTCGCGTGTTGGTCGATCGACCGACATACTCAGTCGATCGACTGACCTCGTGAGGTTTTCCCTCGTTTTAATTGATTTAAATGTTGTGTTTGACCAGTCGAATGCATGCGACTAGTTGAATACTTAAAATTTGACTGACCCATTAGATCGAAAGATAGGGACAGTTGTTAGATCACCAATTAAATTGACTAAACTATGCTGAGATCGAAAGATAGGTAAAGTTTAGACCGTTAGTCACTTTTCAGGACGAGAGTTAGTATTAGTGATATTAGGGACCTATAGCGAGATCGAAAGATGCTATTTGTTAAGAATGGACCGAGAGGACCTCTTTATTTCCCGCCTCATGTGTTTGATTTAGACCTGTTTAGTATGCTGCCGCCGAAGCTATAACGAACCGACCATCCTAGTACCCCTTCTTTTATCTGTTTTAACTGTTTATTTAGTTTATTGTCTTTATTTGCTATTAGTATAGACCAAATCAAATCAACCCCCACTTTTGTTACCTTAGACTAAATTAGACAATTAGAAATTACATTCGCCTCCTTGTGGTTCGACCATTTTACCACTAGCCTAGGTTAGTTTTAATAGGAAATTATAAATCTTATTTTTGGTGCTCACAACGACGGGTATCAAATTTTGGTGCCGTTGCCGGGGAGGCAATTGTTCTAATTTTTAGTTGTTTTAATTTAGTCTTTCTTTAGTTTAAGGGACTTCCGTTCCTTAAACTTTTCTTATATTCTTTTTGTAGTTTCTTCTTATGCGCAGTTCACAGGGTGGTGAACTAGTACCATTCAATCCTGAGATCGAGAAATCCTTGCGCGAGTTGAGACGATCACAAAGGGTATTACCGACAGAGGAAGTGTCGAGTACTCTGTCAAGTTACTACGAGAACGCTCTGTTCGAGGAAGATCCACCTACATCTCCTGCTTCAATTTCTTGGTGAGACAAATCACTTCTCCAGAAATTCCAGTCATGGCTGAAGAAGCAACCATTGCTAGGCACTCAGAGCCGACAGCTGCGAATCTCTACAAAGGATTCGAACTACCTGAGGAGGCGAGAAAATTCGAGCCAAAGCCTTCCTATATTAACCTGGTTGAGAGAAACCAGTTCGGGGGAGCTGCAAATGAAGATGCAGCCAAGCATATAGAGATTTTTATTGATTATTGCTGCTCTATACCCCCGCCGACCGGTGTGACCCAAGACCAGATCAAGGAGACCACGTTCATTTTATCCCTTCGTGATGCTACAAGGGAGTGGTATAGAGATCTGTATCGAGCCGTTCATGGGATCACCGACTGGAATTCTTTGGCCTTGGCATTCTACAAGAAATACTTCTCTACCTCGAAGACGAATGCCATTAGAGCTCAGATCACGAGTTTTAAACAAGGGCCGGATGAGAATTTTCATGAAGCATGGGTCCGTTTCAAGAAACTAGTGCGAACCATACCGCACCATGGGTTCGAAAAATGGAGTCTTTGCAATCAGTTCTATAATAGGCTGTATGACGATCAGAGGGCTATTTTGGATGTCGACCAATGGCCGATTTTTGAGAACATGGGAGAGACTAAGGGGTGGAAGATCATCGATGATTTGGCCACTCATAAGGCTGAATATGGGAATTCGAGAGGAAACCAGAGAGGAGAGTCGCTGAATCCTCCTCTGTTCCGCACTAGAAGCTCTCACCGCAAGGTTTGACAAATATGAGTTGGGAGGAGCCTCTAAAGGAGGGATGTACCATGTTAATCTTTGTTTCGAGACGGTCCTTTCGTCTCGTAGAAGATGTGGAGCTGAGGGGCATGTCTCAGAGAATTGTTTTGCCCCCTTTGAGTCTTGTGCTGCCTTTCAACACTATAGGCAGACAAACACGTACTATGAGCCGAATGTCCACCACAACTTGAGGTGGAGTAGCCAGAATGTCCTGAATCCGACTCAACCTCTACAACAGCAGCAGCAGCAGGCTTATGTGCCCCCTCACAAACAACCATATCAAAAACCTCCCTATGTGCCGCAGCAGCAACAATCCCAAACTTCCGAGTTCACCGAGTTGAAGAACTTATTGCTGAAGGAGTCCCAAGCTAGAGAGACAGGGATGAAGATGCTAGAGAGCCAAATTGCTCAATTGGCTAGCAAGAGTACCACTCGAGCTCCGGGACACTTACCGACTCAAACTGACCAGAAAGAGACCCTAAATGCCATAACTTTGAGGAGTGGGTCTACCCTGGAGGGGCCTGCTATGGTCGAGGATGATGCTGCAAAAGATGAGGCAAAACCGAGTCAAAACAAAGCTGGAACGAGCAAAGGAAAGAAAAAGGCGTCTACTGGGGGTATATCGATCGATCGATATATACCGGTCGATCGATCAAGTGCGAGTTACGTGAAGCTTCGGTCTGTTCAACTCAGTCGATCGACTGACATCACTGGTCGATCGACTGAGATCGCTGCTGAAAGTGAGATTTTTCGTCCTCCGATGCCCGAAAACTTGAGGGATCATTTGTTTCGGGGCACGACAGTCCCGAAAATATTGGGGAAAGACCCGAGTGCTGATGGGTCAGTCCCGGCTCCGAAGTACGACCCGATGTCGATCAATGGTTCACATTTGAGACGGTCTGAAGAGGGTTCAAGCTTGAACAAGGAGAAAGTAGTGGACTTCCAGCGTAAGTCCACGGATACCGGCATGCGCGATTTAGAGGAGAGGGCTAAGCTACTTCTTATAGCCCCATATCCGGAAAGACTAGTGCCGACGAGGGAACATGTATCTTTCAATAAATTTGAAAAAGTTATTCGTAGCTTGAATGTACAAGTGCCTTTCCTTGAGTTAGTTAATCAAGTTCCTGCCTATACTAAATTCATGAAACAACTCCTCTCTAAGAAAAAGTCACTTGAAAATGTGCATACTGTCGCACTAACCAAAGAGTCATGCAGTTATTTGTCTCAGACTGCACCTCACAAGCTAGTAGACCCAGGTAGTTTTTCTGTTCCTTGCAATATAGGTACCTTCTCTATTGAGAAGGCATTATGTGACTTAGGAGCTAGTATAAGTGTAATGCCCCTGAGTCTTGCTAGGAAGCTCAAATTGACTAGGTTCGCAGTGACAGACATGACGGTACAGATGGCTGACCGATCTGCGGTCCAGCCAATAGGAGTCTTGGAGGACATCCCCGTGCAAATCGGGAAGTTCTTCTTCCCTGTTGACTTCGTCGTACTTAACATGCCTGAGGATGCCCATATTCCCATTATTTTGGGTAGGCCATTTCTGCACACTGCTGGTGTAGTCATAGATGTTGGTTCGGGTACCTTGACTTTTAAAGTAGGGAAGCATTCTATTGTCTTTGCCCAACCTGCTAAGAAGAAGGACCCTATGTGGCCTGTGACTTGCAATACGGTTTCTGAAAAGAAATCTTATTTTATACTTCCTGATATGCCTGTCTCTACTCCTATTCCTGTCATAACCCCTCCGCCCCAGATTGGGAGCAAATTGGAGGAAGATTTGTCTATTTCTGATATTACAGGAGCTGGTTTGGGGAAGGAAGAACTGAAAGTTACTCCAGCTGCAAATAAGCCAATCATCTCACGAGGCGGTCTTGGTTGCCTCAGCTATGGCACTGATGAGGAAGTTGATGACGAGCCGGTCAAGGCAAGGTAGTCCGACTTGGACTTTGATGAGCAAGAAGAGGTCATTGACTGGGGAGATGATGAAAGTGTTTATCCGTTGAGCCATACGGACGTGGAAGCTAAGAAGGGTGCAACTGATAAGATAAGCACCATTGAGGCTACCTCTAGTAGCCAGAAGCCGACGAAGTGGGCCATTCCGTGGCCGTTCTTGATCAACTACTAGTTGATCACATGTTTTACGAACATTTTATTTGCTTTTGTTAGACACTTTTTATTGCTTTTGTGTGCGCGAAACTTCGCATTTTATTTTGTTTGCTTAGGATTTTATACGCTTTAGGCTTTACCTTAGGTTTTGCGCAATTTTGGGCGCCTATTATTGTGCACTTGCAGGTTTTTAGTCCTCATTAGCTCAAGTAATTGAGCAAATATGAAGAAATCTGAAGTACAGCAGTATTTTCAGTCGATCGACTGGGCTATATAGTCGATCGACTGGTCTGCAGTTTCCAGGAGCTACTGTTCTTTTCACCTCGGTCGATCGACTGAGTGTTGTGGTCGATCAACCGACCTGCACTGCTGTACCTGTTTACGACCTCTCTCCTGCTATGTTTGGTCGATTTGCGGAATTAAGGGAGTTTTCTACTCCACTTTATCTCCCGTCACTATTTATTTCTTCTATTTTTCTCAATTTTGCACATAATACCGCTTCATCATTGCTTTCTCGATTTATGCGTGGTACTTGGTTTGTCTTTTCAGGTACTTATTAGTAGCACTGCTGGCTACTGAAACCTCCTAGCTCACGCTGGTTTGGGGAGGTTTCCTTTGCTGCGCTTAAAGTCTTGTGAGTTCCAGGTTTCCACTTCATGTTTTATTTGTTTAATTTCTCGCAAATTCCCGTTTCTCTTTTCTTCATTACATGATTTTGCACAATGGGGACATTGTGCGATTTTGTTTGGGGAAGGGTTTTGCGTCGCATATCATTTGCTTGCATTCACGTTTACATTTTCTGCTTGCATGGCTTTTTTATTTCATACTTATATTCAAAAATCCAAAAATTGAAAAATTTCAAAAAATTTCACTAAAATGCACGTTTATTTTAGCATATAGGTCGAGTCGGAACGGTAGTATTTCAATGATGACATTGCATTTGCACCTGTTTTTGCCTAAGCCTTGCTTGATTAACATGTTATTAGTAGAATCATATAAGTGCATATCTACGAGTTTTCGTTAATTATTTGCTGAACTTGAGACTTGACTTAGAATTTTTGCAAACTACATCATATTTCTGAGATTTAGAGTCTATAACTGGTGACATATATGACCGGTTTATTTAGGAATGTGAGTAGTACTCCTTATGAGACATGTCATATCAATGTGTATAAATATGAACTTAATCTGCTTAATACCTGTATGCATTCGGTTTGTGGTTTGTAGACACATGTGGTAGAGGTTTTCCTTTATTCATTTTAGCTATAAGCTCCACACTGCCACAAATATCCTTTTTGTCCTATTTACTACATCCTACATTTAGCCTGTCCTTTGTCAAGCTAGTAGTCTATGTTGTTGGGATTGTCAATTCGTTTTTGGTAGCCAATTGCTCTTATTTGAGATTTTTTTGGGAAGATGAAATGAAGGAGGAAGGAAAAGAAACAAAAAGAAAAAAATGATTCGAAAAAAAGAAAAAAAAGAGAGTTCTGTACTGTTCATAGCAGTCGATCGACTGCCCATTATGGTCGATCGACTGGAGTTCGAAAGAAAAAGAAAGAATCGATTCGCATAAATTTAAAACCTTTATCTTATGGCGATTTTTGCTCCCATGTATTATTCATATCTTAAGGGGAGTTAGCTGATTACTTTTATACCTAGAGATTGTGAGATTTGTGCTTGCTATAGCACCGTTTCATTTGATTTTGAGCAAGAAGAAGGATGTCGCCATATGGTTCCGTTTTGGTACTAGCTTGATCACCTGTACCTCCACTTTTCCATAAATGTTTTGCTTCTTCTTACGCATACCTCACATATCCACATATATACCTCGGCATGTGTCATGGTCTTTTGTTGGTTGGAATGCGTATGTACGGTTGTAGAGATTGTTTTCATATTATATTGCAGGCATGTTCTTATAGGTCGTTGTTAGGTGAGAGTCTGTACAAAATGAATTCTTTCTATCCTTTTATATATTCACCTGTGCTTATGTGTGATATGAGCGACCCGTGAGAGTCCGATTTGATAAGTCTCTATAGTTGACAATTCAGCAATTTTTCTAACGACTACATAACTCGTTTGCATGATTCGCATTACTAGTTGATTGTTAGTTATTGCATTAAATTGGTTTAGGCTTTACATGTTCTAATTCGCTCTGAGATTGAACTCGTTCCATTAGGTCATTAGATCGAATCTAGTTCTTGCTTGGGGACAAGCAAGGGTTTGGTTTGGGGAAGTTTGATGCGTGTCTTTTATATGATGTTTTACATTCTATTTTCCACGCATTTCAGAGCTCATTTGTGTAGTTTAAGCTACCATTTCCCCTATTTCCGTCTATTTTCGTGTTTTTGTACATTATTGCAGAAATGTGAAGAATCCAGCGGAAATCAAGCTAAATCCGTCCCCAAGTATCCTGCATTGCATTTGACGTGAAGTGTTCACTCAAGGAACGAGCTTGGTGCGCATTCCAAGGCCCAAAAGACAAATCCACGAGTTTATAGAAGTCAAGTGTCAGCTACTTCAGTCGATCGACCACTGCCTTTAGTCGATCGACCAACTTGCGGGTTCCAGAAGCTACTGTACACTGCTACTCAGTCGATCGACCGCCACTCTTAGTCGATCGACCAAGCCGCTATCCCAGACGAGAATTAAAAGATCGAGGAAACTCAAGCCCATTGTGTTTAGGTTTTGATAATAAGTGTTACGTATATTTTCTATATAACGTAACCTAGAACATGAGATTAATCATTCAGTTTTTACTAGTTCTTTAGCCAGTTTTCCAACACTCAATAATTAGGGTTTTTCAATACTATTTCGTACAATTACTCTCGCATTCGGTTTCTGGATCTCTTGCTGCAATTCCAATCGGTATTCTTCTGCTAATAATTCAGTTTGCTTTATTATTGCTTGTAGGATAGAATTTCTAGTTAGTTTCCCAAGACCGATTCATCGTTTATGTTAATTGTTTGTTCTATTATTTCAAGCATGAATTCTTCTGTCTATTTTATTAGTTTTATTGTTGTTATCGTCCTTAGCATGAGTAGCTAAATAGTTTGTGCTAGGATGTAGGGGAATTATAGTATAGGCGGCAATATAATGAACACGGTTCGATTCGCGTGTTGGTCGATCGACCGACATACTCAGTCGATCGACTGACCTCGTGAGGTTTTCCCTCGTTTTAATTGATTTAAATGTTGTGTTTGACCAGCCGAATGCATGCGACTAGTTGAATACTTAATATTTGACTGACCCATTAGATCGAAAGATAGGGACAGTTGTTAGATCACCAATTAAAATGACTAAACTATGCTGAGATAGAAAGATAGGTAAAGTTTAGACCGTTAGTCACTTTTCAGGACGAGAGTTAGTATTAGTGATATTAGGGACCTATAGCGAGATCGAAAGATGCTATTTGTTAAGAATGGACCGAGAGGAACTCTTTATTTCCCGCCTCATGTGTTTGATTTAGACCTGTTTAGTATGCTGCCGCCGAAGCTATAACGAACCGACCATCCTAGTACCCCTTCTTTTATCTGTTTTAACTGTTTATTCAGTTTATTGTCTTTATTTGCTATTAGTATAGACCAAATCAAATCAACCCCCACTTTTGTTACCGTAGACTAAATTAGACAATTAGAAATTACATTCGCCTCCTTGTGGTTCGACCCTGTTACCACTAGCCTAGGTTAGTTTTAATAGGAAATTATAAATCTTATTTTTGGTGCTCACAACGACGGGTATCACAATCGCGTACCTTCAAATGGCTGCATTTGAGGGGTATTTATAGAAAAATGGGTGGTCGTGTTCGTTTTGAGCGACGTGGCCGCATGGGCTACTTGAAGAGGCGCGAGCCATTTCGCGGGTCTTCGAGCTGTCTTGTCACTATCACGCAATTGAAATCATGAATTGTTCTATCCTAGGTTTTGGATGACATGGTTTGTACTTGACCATCAAGCATTCTGGGAGTACTTAACATGGAAGTTTTGAGAAGTTTGTTTTTTGTGTTTGACTCGGTTTGACTCGTTGTTGGAGTCGGGATTTGAAATTTTTAGTCGGTTTTTGGTCCGGTGTCGGTTTTGACTCTAGTTAGTGTCATTGAAACCCCGTCGTTCTGCATTAAACACTCCAGGTACTTTTGAAAAGTTTTGAAATATTTTGTTTTCGAAATCATTTTAAGTTTTCCGTCGTATAGTCATACGAAACTGTCGATTAAACGCTGCGATTTCTAACCATGTTGTAGTCCAATAATCATCGGGTGTTTGTTAGAGACTCACAGATACTGGGTATCTACAGGTTCCGTGCTCAGCATCTTATGGATTGTTTGGGTGGAGTAATACCATTTCAGATGATTTGATCGCCTCTATCACTCGGGTGGTTAATCTTTTCCTTGGGTACAGATGCCCGCAGGTTCTGGGTGAGTACATTGTAGAGCTCCGCTCACCTCGCTTGTTAAACCATACGGTGGTATTCGTCCTATTACTGTTGTCACGGTTTGGAGGCGTCTTGTCTTTAAGGTAGGAGCTGTCATGATTGGGCCATCTTTGTGGGGTTATTTCGAGGGCCTTCAGTTTGGGGTTGGGTTTTCCGATGGAGGAGTGGCTATTATTCATACCTTAAACCGGTTAGTTGAGGCTCGTGGTGGTGAAGCTGGGCTCTCCATGTTGTCGGTTGATTTCCAGAATGCCTTCAACTTGGTTGCCCGTGATGTTATGTTATGTGAGGTTCGTCGTCACTGACCTGTTCTCTCTCGGTGGGTGGAGTTTTATTATTCGAGTCCGGCTAGTTTGTTTTATGAGGAACACTCCTTATGGTCTTGTCAGGGATTCTAGCAGTGGGATCCTCTGGGTCCTTTGCTTTTCGCTTTGGTGTTACACACCTTAGTGTGTAAGATCCGGGACGCTTTTGACTTGTGTCTACAGGCTTGATACTTAGACGATGACCTTATTGTTGGCGACACCTTGGTACTGGGGAAGGTTTTGGAGCTGATCATAGTGGATGGGCCTCACTTGGATCTTCATCTCAATGTGGGTAAAACCGACGTTATTTGGCCTAAGGAAGATCCTAGGAGTCAGCTTCCTGGTATTTTTCCCCCTTATATTTCTAGGCCGTTGCGTGGTGTCAAAGTTCTTGGTGGTCCTGTTGGTGTGTGCCCTATTTTCAGCAGTGAGCTTGTGTTGAAATGTGTGACCAAGACCATAGAGCTTATGGATTCTGTTGCCCAGATTTGTGTTCCACAGTCGACTCAGCTTCCCTTTGATGTGGTACTCCGTTCTAGGTTGGAGCACATTGTCACTGCGTCCAGGCCTGGTTTTGGATACTGGTAGTGACGCCTTGCTACCTTTCTCTTTCATTATGGGGAGCTTGGTGTCTATGCTGCCGGGTATGTTCTGCATTATGCCTTCCTTGCATCCCGTTTGCAGTCTTCTGGGTTGCAGGTTAAGCTACTCTGCTCTTTTGGTATTCTGTCACATGAGCCTACCTTTAATAGTGCCATGAGACTGTTTAATGAAATATTAGGTTCTAACCTTTTGAGTAACCCGAGTGAGATCGCTGCCCCCAAACTTATGAAGAAATTAACAGACATATATTTCACGAAGGTTGCTATTACGGCGAAATATGAGTTCCCTTTGACTCCTTGTAAGGTAGCTTTGTGGAAGTCTCAGCATGGTTCACACACTTCTGATTGGCTTCGTGCGGTCCTTATTTCTGGGTTAGGGCAGACAGTAATACCCGTACCTTTTGGGACCCACAAATGTACCTTGGAATACATGAGAGCACAATCTGATCAGATGAGATGTACCCGAGGGAAAGAGTATGACCGACACTAGACCAAATATGACCTAGAATAGACCTAGTGGTGTTGCAGTGGACCAAGTGAGTGTCTAACTTGATCGAGTGGTTGACACTCGGTCGAGTGGACGGGTACTCGACCCAGTGCCACTGTGTAGTAACACTCGGTCGAGTGGACGGGTACTCGACCGAGTGCCACTATGTAGTACCCAATTAATGTGACTCATATTTGAGCACATTTAGTTCCCGAATTAACCTCGTTCTCATGCTTTCTAGCATATATTAGGGTCATTCTTATCTTTATTTTCCCATTTAGCATATTATTTGAGGTTTTGTGTCCTTGGTAGGAGAGGATTGCCAGCCTTGCATTTATGGAGCAAAATGAAGCTAAATGGATCGCACCTAATGACCAAGCATCGAAGAGGAGACCGACACTAGAAGCCTAAGTAAATAAATGAAGAGAAATGGGCAATGATGAAAGATCCGTGCATCCCCAAGATATCCCCCACGGATTGTTAGGGAGCCAACAACAAGAGAAGAACCCTGTACCAGGATCTGAGCGTCCCAGTGCTCAGGATCCGAGCGGATCTTCTTACAGGACTAACCGTGCTTCGGGCATGGACGCGCGGATTCCCTTGGGAGTTGCAGCATGATCTGCGCATGTCCCTCGGGATTAGCAAAATTGTCAAGCTTCTCTTAGGGTCTTAATCGTCATTTAAGCCCTTAGTAACCCTAATCCTTGGTTTTAGTATAAATACCCTATTGTACTACCTAGATTATCATCTTAGAACATCTAATCTCATTTTATCATAATCACTCTTAATTTAGTCTTAATCAAAGTTGTAATACACATTTCAATATTAATCACATCTTAATCTTTCATTAATCACTCAATTGTTCTTAGTATTATTTGGGTAATTAGAAGATTATTTTGGGGTTTATTGGAGGATTGACAACCTTTCATCAATCATCAAGTTTACTTCTAATATTCTTTGCTTTATTATTTGGATCATCTCAAGTAGGTATAATCTCTTTTACCTTTGTTTAATTATTGTTAATCACATCATTTATTCATCATGTTTTGCTTTATTAGTATGATTGACAACCTTATTAGCATGCTAAACTTGATCATGAGTGAGTAGTCCTTTAGCAAGGGTTAATGCGGAATTAGGGGAAACGATCACGGGAATTAATCTATGCTTAATCTAATATATTTTCATAATTAATTGCTTGCTTGTTTGGATTTCAACCTATGGACATATTATGTTTGATGAAATGCTAGACTATGAAACCTTGCATTTTTTACCCATCTCTTATCTTTTCAATGAGGCTTGTAAGACATAAACCAACTCGAGCCTCATTAGACCATGCATAGAGTTGAATAGAAAGAGACTCACTTGACTTGTAGGTGTTGTAAAGTCTTGATCGACTCGGCTCCGGGACCCAAATCTTCCTAGCGATTTTAAGATATACACTAACTCGATCCCATCACAACAATAAGTGCTTGCTTCTAATTGAGAACATGCTTGTATGATCTATTTCCATGATTCTCTTATGAACCCATGACACCCTAGTGCCTTTAATCAATTGTTTACAAACCCCTTTAATTGCTTTACTTTGTTTTCATTAATTTACATTCATCTTGTTGATTAGTTTAGATTACATCTCATCTCAACCCAATTTGTGACACCCTAAGACATAGCTACTTGCAATTGAAATCTTAAATCGATACCCGTCCCTTGAGATCCGACATTTACTTATCTCTTTACTAAGAGTATTTTGTGAAGTTATAAATATTATTTTGGTTAGGTAGTGACAACGACTAAGCACTAAGCACAAAAACACCTCACCAAAAATAGCGCCGTTGTCGGGGACGATGTTCAATTGATTAAATTTTTGCTTATTGTTTTTAGTTGTGTCTTTCTTTACCTTGAGGGAGAGCACTTCCTCAAGGTACTTCTCACCTTTTTCTCTTAGTGTACATTGCAAGATGGATATTATAGATTGTTGTGTTGAGGACCATGTGAGTACTACTCTCATCAAAGACCCTCTTCAAGCATTGGAAGCCTTAGAAGCAAGTGAGGTCAAAAACAAGCATTGGGCATTGGAAGTAGATGTCCTTGAAACCGCTCTAGCCAACAAAGAGCTCACCTATGAGCAATCCATATTGATAAATGATATTCTCAAGGAAGCATCACAATCCACTTTTGAAGAACAAGCAACCAAAGTCGAATATGCCATGAGGGTGGAATGTGTAATGGAGATGGAAGATGTCCCTAGTGAATCTTCAAAGGTAGAAAGTGAGGTACAAACTCCAACTCTAAAGCCCCTTACCCCAAATTTGAAGTATGCTTACCTTGATGAGTCTAAAACAAAACCCATGATTGTTAATGAAAAACTTGATGAGAATCAATTTGAAAGTTTGCTTGATGTGTTAAAATAACATTAAAAGGCTATAGATTATAGTATAGATGACCTTAAGGGAATAAGCCCCGACATTTGCATGCATGTATTTCATCTAGAGGATGACCATAGACCTACCATCCAAGGATAAAGGAGACTAAACCCCCACATGCAAGAAATTGTGAAAACGGAGGTTATGAAATTACTTGATGCGGGAATCATTTATCCTATATCGGATTCTTTGTGGGTTAGCCCCGTTCAAGTGGTACCTAAGAAAGGAGGTACCACGGTGGTGACAAATGATAAGAACGAGCTAATACTCACAAGGAAGATTACCGGTTAGCGTATGTGTATCGATTATCGTAAATTGAATTCCGCAACAAGAAAGGATCATTTCCCCTACCATTCATTGACCAAATGCTTGAGAGGCTTGCCTCTAACAAATTCTTTTACTACCTTGATGGGTACTCAAAATTATTTCAAATCCCGATACACCCGGATGACCAACATAAGACTACTTTCACATGTCCCTACGGTACTTTGGCTTATAGGAGAATGCCATTCGGGCTATGTAATGCCCCCGCTACCTTCCAAAGATGCACGATGAGCGTCTTTTCCGACTATTTAGAAACCATAATGGAGGTTTTTATGGATAATTTTAGCGTTTATGGAAAAGACTTTGATTCTTGTTTGCATAACCTTTCTCTTATATTGCAAAAGTGTGAAGATGTTAGGGTTGTCTTGAATTGGGAAAAATGTCATTTCATGGTCAATGAAGGTATTGTCTTGGGTCATTTAATCTCAGAAAAGGGCATCGAAGTTGACAAAGCCAAATTTGAAGTGATAGAGAAACTTCCACCTCCCGTAAATGTGAGAGAAGTGCGAAGCTTTCTCGGTCATGCAGGGTTCTATCGCCGTTTAATAAAAGATTTTTCCAAAATCGCGAAACCCCTCACTCAACTTTTTCTTAAGGATGCCCAATTCCAATTCACTAATGAGTGTATTGAAGCTTTTAATAGAATAAAGGAAGCCTTAATCTAGGCACCAATCATCCAACCACCAAATTGGGAACTACCATTTGAGATCATGTGCGATGCAAGTAACTACACCGTTGGAGCGGTTCTTGGCCAAAGGGTGGGAAAGGCTTTTCATGCTATCTATTACATAAGTAAGACTCTTGATGCCGCCCAAGTGAACTATGACACCACAGAGAAGGAACTTCTCGCCATTGTCTATGAATTGGACAAATTCCGTTTCTATTTGCTTGGATCAAAAGTAATTGTCTTCTCGGACCACCGCACTCTTAGACACCTCATGATAAAGAAAGAAGCAAAACCAAGATTGTTGAGGTGGATCTTGCTACTTCAAGAATTTGATTGGAAATAAGGGATAAGAAGGGAGCCAAGAATGTGGTAGCGGATCACTTGTCAAGAATTCGATTCCATAATGATAAGGGAGAAACACCCATCAATGACTCTTTTCCCGATGATATCTTAATGGCCATCCACTCGCAACTTGAGGAACACACAACACCATGGTTCGCCGATTATGCCAATTACATTGTGGGAGGAGTTCTTCCCCCAAACTTGAACTACAATCAAAGAAATAGATTCATGTTTGAAGTGAAAAGGTACTTTTGGGATGATCCCAACCTATACAAGGAATGTAGCGACGGACTTTACCAAAAATGTGTTCCCCAATTGGAAGTTCAAGGTGTTCTACAAGGATGCCATTCATCACCATATGAAGGGCATCATGGAGCATGAAGAACAATTGCTAAATTCCTCCAATCGGGCTTCTTTTGGCCTACCGTGTTTAAAGATGCTAGGGAATTTATTCTCCATTGTGATCCTTGCCAAAGAACCGGAAACATTTCTTGGAGAAATGAGATGCCACAACGAGGAATATTGGAGGTAGAAAGTTTTGATGTTTGGGGAATTGACTACCAAGGACCTTTCGTATCATCTCAAGGAAACAAGTACATTCTAGTAGCCATTGATTATGTATCAAAGTGGGTGGAAGAAATTGCTACCCCAACCGATGACGCAAAAACGGTTACTAAGCTCCTCAAGAAAGTGATCTTTCCAAGATTCGGAGTCCCTAGAGCAATTATTAGTGATGGAGGGACACACTTCCATGAAAAGAAGCTCATATCTCTTTTGACAAAGTATGGTATTTAACATAGAACCGGCTTGGGATACCATCCTCAAATAAGCGGTCAAGTCGAAGTTTCTAATAGAGAGATCAAGCAAATTCTTGAGAAGGTTGTTAACAAGACTCGTAAGGATTGGATCATGAAGCTTGATGACACTCTTTGGGCTTATAGGACGGCCTATAAGACTTCTATAGGAGCCTCTCCTTACAAGCTAGTCTATGGAAAGGCATGTCATTTGCCAATTGAGTTGGAGTACAAAGCCTTTTGGACAATCAAAGCTCTCAACCTTGATCTCAAGCTAAGTGGAGAGAAGAGGATCTTGCAAATTCAAGAGTTGGAGAAATTCCGACTACACTCTTACAAGAATGCAAAGATCTCCAAGGAAAGAACCAAATTGCTTCATGACAAGAGGATTAAGCAAAAGGCCTTGCACAAAGGAGACAATGTCCTTCTATTTAACTCCCGATATCGACTTTTTCCCAGGAAGTTAAATTCAAGATGGATAGGTCCCTATGTAATCACCGAACTGGGAAAGTATGGAGACTTTGAGATAAAGTCGAAGGATGGAAACAAATTTAAGGTCAACGGTCAAAGATTGAAACCTTACTATGAAGAAGCATTCATAGGAGAAATAGAGGTCATCCGCCTCGAACCTCTCGCACCATGATGAAACCATCAAATGAGAGAGTTTGGTGGAGTCCTCCCTAAACCACCACTTGTAAATATACTAACGCTTCTTACTTGTATTTTTAACCTCATTGCATTTGCATTTTACTTCCTCATAAGCATGATTTTGGCATGAGAGTTAGTGGGGGAGTGCTACTAATCTTTTTTGACGAATGAAGGATATGACGATTCAAGTCTGGGGAAGCACCCTTGTCAATTAATGAACTAAGAAGAAAGAAGTGTAAAAAGGAGGAATCCCCACGAGAAGACCAGGGCTCGTGGGAGCCAAGAGCAAACCGAGCGTCTCCAGATAAGATCCTCGCGTCCTACGTCGGGACGTGGGGGCTGGAAGGCCTCCAGTAATGGAAAAAAGTCCTGAAGCAAATCTGCACGTCCTAGATGGGAAACGAGCATCTCAGTAAAAATCCGCTCGAGCTGAGATTAAGCCGCGCGTCCCAGGATTGCTTTGTTGTTTCAGAAAATCCTGTAAGAAAATCCGCACGTCCTGACACGGAGCCGAGCGTCCTGGACCTGCTTTGCTCTTTCAAGAATTTCCTGTAAGGAAATTCGCGCGTCCCGACCCCAATCAGCACGTCCTGACCCCAATCCGCGCGTCCCTACCTGCTCGCATAATTTTTCTACAGAATAGAGGACACTCGTCCCGACTCCGATCCGCGTGTCTCCCTCCCGTGCTACTCTTCTATTTTCGAAAAGCAAACTCTTCTCTCAACCACACATATTAAGACACCTCATCCTTCTCTCCTCAATAAAACATAGAATCCTCTCCCAAATACTCAAAACACACCAAAAACATCCAATTGCATCTTCAAAATAAAAATACCCAAAACCTAGGGTTTGAAAGGATCTAAATTACAAAGATTAATCTCCCATCTTAGACAAGCAAAATCTCTTGATCTACTTTCAAGATTAGAACAAGGGGATCCTTACCAAGAGAAAGAAGAAGAACAAGGGTCATAGGAAGCTCTTCAACCTCTCATCTTAACAACTTAAGAAGAGAAAATGAAGAAATCATCGATCTTTCAAGGTTAAATGAGTTCTCAAACATCGAATTTGTTAATGATGCTCAGCGAATCGTCCTTCACCATCTCCTAGGTAAGAATATTCTTCCAACTAATTTTATTTTCCATTAGACATTAAGGAAACTAGGGATATACCATCAAACTGAGGCACTCTTTGAACTATTTGGTCTTTCGACTATGTTTAACATGCATGAGCCTACATATCGACCATTAGTCCTCGAATTCTTGAGTTTTCTGAAAATCTCAACCCTAAACAAGTCGATTTGTGTTGAATTCCGACTTGAGAACACAACAAGAATGATGACCCTTGTAGAATTTGCGGGTGTATTGGGACTTGATGTATCTCCTACTCGTTCCTCAAAACCCCGGAACTATAGCATAGCTCCGCTTTGGCGAGCATTGACGGGTCGTGATTTCTCCAAAATTAAAGAATGCTCGGCCTCTTTTATCCAAAATCCTATCATCCGGCTTTCCTATCGGTTCATAGCAAGCACTCTCATAGCTCGCTGCGATCCCACGGTTGTAAACGAACCTGATCTAATCTTTATGGAGTCCTATTTAAAGATACAAGGGCAGAGTGGCTATCATTTCAACGCCCCCTTGGTACTTCTTGAGAGGTGGGCGCAATTTCGGAATGGAGATGATAGTGGTATGATCCACATTGTCAATGGAGGATTAGTAACAAGACTTGCCAAGTTCTTTAACCCAACGTTTAACAACAACAAAGTATATGTACCTCTTCCGGGTACTACCAAGATCGATGAAATGCTAATCTTCCGACATCACCATTGGATTACCTTTGAAGGCTATGAACGAAGAATCAAGTGGCTCACCTAGGGAAGGACCCCTCTTTTTCTTCCAATGGAAGGTTTATCAAGAGTTTCACCTAGAATGGGTCCCCATTCCCAAGAGCCATCCTATCTTGTACCAACTAGTTCAAGCCAAGCAAACCGAACCCCACCTCCTACTCAACATCAACAAAGTGAACCCCAAGCGAATGATCAAGAAAATATTGCTATCCTACCTTACCCCTTTCCATATCAACCCTACAATCACTCAAATCCCTTCATCCTTCTTAGAGATGACTTTGCAACGGGTCTACTCAACAATTTACACCGCAGGCAATATGAAGATAGAGTGGACAATTATTATGCTCTTTATCCTCAATTCCACCAGATGGCTCATCAAGGTCACATTAGCGAATAGAGAATGCTTCCCTCTTGGGCTCAAATGGAAATTCTCTTTCCAAAATCGGAGCATGCCAATGGTGGAGCATATGGCAATGGAGAAGGAGAAGGAGCGGGGTCAAGCGGTGGCAACACAGTGGAAGTCAATAGCGATGGTGATGAATTTATAGAATTCTATGAGAGCGATGAATCGCGAGCACAATGGGATGACAATCTCGGAGGAGAGGATGCCGACTAGTGAAGATGTTCCTTGGCTTGGTAGAGCGGGCAAGAGGCACCCACCATGGCTTAGGTAAAGCTCTTAAATTCCCTTTCACTTTTTCATGTCATTTATTTCACATGCTTTTCCTAACCTATTTTATCATTTATTGTTTCAAATATTTCGGTGTCCTTGTAAAAATTCATGCATTGCACTCTTACCTTATGCATGAACTTTCCCTCTTTTTACACTAGAGATAGTGTCTTGTTTGGTTTGGGGAAGTTCACTCACAAGGGATGCGAGTTAATTCAAGTTAGCTCACCGAACAATCGAAAGCATGCATCATAAAGGATAGATTAGATTGCATTCACTTGTTTTATATGTCATATAGTTTGCATATTAGTTTAGAAATCATGCATATTCATATATATTGCATTGCATAATTTTCTATCGTATTGGCCATTGAGGACAATGCCCATACTAGTGTGGGGATGGAAAATTCTAAATTAACCTTGCATTCAAAAATGATAAAAATTGAAAAATTCTTGAAAAATTCATAAAAATTGAAAAATTTCTCAAAAACCCAAAAACATGTTCATTCCTTTGTAGTATAGAGTTGTATATATTGTATATATTTGTGTTTGTTTGTCACTCTTATCACATTGGATCGACTACGCCAAATTCGAGGCATGAAGGAAATAGAAGACCACATGGTATGATCTTTCCAAATCTCCTTCCTCCTTTTATATGTTAATGATCCAATGTGGCTTTATTTTGGTTGATGCGGTATAAACCAATGTGTTGTTAGGAGTTGCATTTAGTTTATATGGCATACTAGTTGATAGAAGCATTTGCACTAGGTTGTATATATGTTAGTTGCATCATGGCAAGTAGTTGCATTTTAGAAAAATTTTGTGAAAACATCTATTTGGGAAGCTTGATAAGTGTATATAAGGCCCTTGTAGATACTTTTTCTTCTTGAGACTTTGCTCATTAGAATACCTCTAAAACACCCTAGGATGTGTCATGCTAGTATCCTTTGACCCATGGACTAAGGCCTAGTCAAGAGTACCTTGTGATGTGATGACTCCTTGGCTACCGTTTATTCCAAGGTGATCCTTGAAACCATGCAACCATCTTCCACTTCTATCATCATTTTTATCAACAAAAAGAGAATGGGCACAAAAATCTCAATTTGAGTTCAAGTACCAAAGTGAAAATCAAGAAGTTTGCACAAAATTTGCATCAAAGAAAAGAGTAGTACAAAAATAAGAACTCCTATGCTTCAATAAAAGCACCCTTGTTACAAATTGGGGTGACTTTGAAAATGTTCAAAAATGCAAGGATTGAAAAATTTGCCAACTATCAAAATGCCAAACATCAAGAAATCGCAAGAAATTGTTCTCAAAAATGTCAAATGCCACAAGAAATTGGGGGGAATTACAAAATCAAAAGCAATGTCCCATTATGTAACTCAAAATCTTATTGATCCCTTTATTCATTGATTCCACTTTTGTGCATGGTAGAGAGGGGACGACCCTTCTTCTTGTCTAGGCAAGAAGGGGAATTACGCAATCCTACAGTGTTTTTAACATCATAGGGAGTCTACTATTGACAAAAACATTTAGCAATTGAGGACAAAGGTACTGTAGCTTGAAACAACTTGGAGGTGATTTGTTGGTATCCTCCTAAGCTTAGTAATTTGAAGAAACCATATCTATAATGGAGTGTGTACCCTTGTATTGCTTCCCCCTTAGATAATTTCCGCCACTTGGATGAGGAAAGTGGCTATTCTTTTGTAGATGCATCCATTACTTGCTTTTGTGTGCTTAATGATAGGATGTATCGCCATTTTGGGAAACCCCACCTTGCCTTGCAAGAAGTCATCTTACCTCATGTGTGTCTTGTTGTGAGTTGAAGGGGCGGAGTGACACCCGCTAATTATCTCATATTAGCTATATTATTAGGCTAGTTTAAATAAAGGTCATAGTTTTAGTCACCTCTTTACTCGGGACGAGCAAAGGTTCGGTTTGGGGATATTTGATGTGACTCATATTTGAGCACATTCAGTCCCCGAATTAACCTCGTTCCCATGCTTTCTAGCATATATTAGTGTCATTTCTTATCTTTAGTTTCCCATTTTGCATATTCTTTGAGGTTTTGTGTCCTTGGTAGAAGAGGATTGCTAGCCTGTCATTTATGGAGCAAAATGGAGATAAATGGATCGCACCTAATGACCAAGCATCGAAGACGAGACCGACACTAGAAGCCTAAGTAAATAAATGAAGACAAATGGGCAATGATGAAAGATCCGTGCATCCCCAAGACAACCCCTACGGATTGTTAGGGAGCCAAGAAGAAGCGAAGAACCCTGTACTAGGATCCGAGCGTCCTGAGCTCAGGACGAGCGTCCTAGAGCCCAGGATCCGAGCGTCTCCAAGCCAGCCCGAGCGGATCTTTTTACAGGACCAATCGTGCTTCAGGCAAGGACGCGCAGATTCACTTGGTAGTTGCAGCATGATCCGCGCATGTTCCTCGGGATTAGTAAAATTGTCAAGCTTCTCTTAGGGTCTTAATCGTCATTTAAGCCCTTAGTAACCCTAATCCTTGTACTTAATTTTAGTATAAATACCTATTGTACTACCTAGATTATCATCTTAGAACATCATATCTCATCTTATTATAATCATTCTCTTAATTTAGTCTTAATCAAAGTTGTAATACACATTTCAATATTAATCACATCTTAATCTTTCATTAATCTCTCAATTGTTCATAGTTTTATTAAGGTAATTAGAAGATTATTTTGGGGTTTATTGGAGGATTGACAACCTTCCATCAATCATCAACTTTGCTTCTATTATTCTTTGATTTATTATTTACATCATCTCGAGTAGTTATAATCCATTTTACCTTTGTTTAATTATTGTTAATCGCATCATTTATTCATCATGTTTTGCTTTGTTAGTATGATTGACAACCTTATTAGCATGCTAAACTTGATCATGAGTGAGTAGTCCTTTAGCTAGGGTTAATGGGGAATTAGAGGAAACAGTCATGGGAATTAATCTATGCTTAATCTAATATGTTTTCATAATTAATTGCTTGCTTGTTGTGATTTCAACCTATGCACATGTTATGTTTGATGAAATGCAAGACTATGAAACCTTGCATTTTTTACCCATCTCTTATCTTTTCAATGAGGCTTGTAAGACATAAACCAACTCGAGCCTCATTAGACCATGCATAGAGTTGAATAGGAAGAGACTAAGTCGATTTGTAGGTGTTGTAAAGTCTTGATCGACTCGGCTCTGGGACCCAAATCTTCTTAGGAATTGTAGGATATACACTAACTTGATCCCATCACAACAATAACTGCTTGCTTCTAATTGAGAACATGTTTGTATGATCTATTTCCAAGATTCCCTTATGAACCCATGACACTCTAGTGCCTTTAATCAATTGTTTACAAACCCCTTTAATTTATTTACTTTGTTTTCATTAATTTACATTCATCTTGTTGATTAGTTTAGATTACATCTCATCTCAACCCAATTTGTGACACCCTAAGACATAGCTACTTGCAATTGAAATCTTAAATCGATACCCATCCCTTGGGATCCGACCTTTACTTACCTCTTTACTAAGAGTAGTTTGCGAAGTTAAAAATATTGTTTTGGTTAGGTAGTGACAACGACTAAGCACTAAGCACAAAAACGCCTCACCACCAAGAAACACCAAATTCGGGATTACACCTTATCCTATCTAAATCATTTCCTCCTTTGTCCTTCTTACTCTAAACTCTCCCCATTCTCTCTAAAACACCATAAACACCTTATTCCATGGATTCAAGCTTGTTCTAAGGGATTGTTCACCTTATTCCTCATCCTTTCCACCATTGTAACTCGAGATCTAACCTTTCTTATTTTTGTAGTAAACCCTAACTTTGGGGGGCGGTTGTGTTAGGTAATTAGTTAGTAATTAGTATATGTAATATGGGTAACTAGTGGGTAATAATAAGGGTTTTTTTGTATATTAGTGTAGGATGTATTAGTGATGGTATTACATGATTTGTATAGGATTAAGACGGTCTTACGAGACAAAATCTTATTGGATTCGAGTTGCTTGTGAATAATGCTAAAAGGTAGGCTAATCTTACTCGGTTTCAATAATGTGGTGTTGTTTATGCTCATGTTGTAATTAGTCTCACAAAATTAGGGCATTAGCATTATAACATGTTTAGTGGTTAATTACATCATTAAATAGTATGGTTGTGATATGTTGGGTTGTATTTCATGCTTTGGCTGTTATTGTGTATGTTGAGGATGTGTTGTTGTTGAGGAGAAGTGAGACGGTTGGGAGACCGTCTTAAGCTTGAGTCGCCTCTTGGAGCTTCCCACTCTAAGAGGGATGTGCACATTAATGGCTTGAGTTTGGAGGGGCGCATGCGGTTGAGGCACAACGTCTGGCAGAGGATCCGATTAGCTTCCGGACCCGGTACATCTGGTCGTGTCCCGGTACCTTTATGGTGTGGTATGGTGTTGTGGGCGTGTCTCTGACACCGGTGGTTATGGGTACGTCTGGGCGTGTCCCGGTACCGGCTTGGTGATTTTATAATTGTATCTCATTCATATCATTGGCCTGTCACATATTTATTTATTACCTTGTGTCTTATATTAAATGATTGAAACTGACCATTCAAAAAAAAATTTCTTCACAAAATAAGACCATTCAAACAACAATTTCTTCACAAAATCAATCAATTCCTCTAGGGTTGGGTGAAAATCCGAAAATACCCAAATTGATTTGGCATTCACATGAAACTTGAAGAAGAAAGGAGCATTCAAGCATAAAATTGGTTTGTTGATACTCATTTAAAAGGAGAATAGCAATGGTAAGAACTAAAGGAGGCATCAAGGCAATAAAAACACCAACTTTATCTAAAAGACAACAAGCGCTTGAATTAAAAGCATTCGTCTTGGTTCAACAAAGGGAGCAAGCTCCATCAACCGTCAATGCTATCGAGGAAGCTACTACTTCTATCCCGGAGGTGGAACAATTGAAAAATTATCCGGATGTAACTTTCATATCCGATAAGAATAGGCTTGCATTTGAATCCCTAGCCGAGAAAAAGATGCTAGCTATAAAATTTTTATGTCAAGATGCTTTGAGTAAATTGGGTGTCCTTGAGCAAACAAAGGCATTCTTCGAGTCTATGGGGTTATCCACCCTCTTTGAAATGAATGAATTAACATACCTCTCTTTGACATTGGAATTCATTAGTTCCTTGCAGGAGTATAAAATTGAGGCTCGAGATTATGTAGAATTCTGTCTCGAAAATAAGACTAGAACAATACATGAAAGTGATTTTGGTAAAGTGTTCGAGCTCAAGAACCATGATCAATTCAACAAGAAACCTTTGGAGTTTGATGCCAAACCACTTTGGCAAGCTATCTCCGGTCATGAGTTCACTACTTTCAAGGAGTTTCATGCCTTGTACATTCATCATCCGGGTGTAAGGTATTGGCACAAGTTCGTGGCTAACACTTTGATTGCTAGAAAAGAAGCCAATCACTTGACGGAATTAGACTTTGTTTACCCTGAGTCCTTCTTGAATGTTGGTGGGAAGCCCAAAAGTGAGTACAATAATCTTCAACTATTGATCAAGAGATGGTTGGATATTGAGAATGGGAAAGATGGCGCGGCTTTCATTATTAATGGAGGCTTGGTGACAAGATTGGCTAAGCACTTTAACCCGGAGTTAAACAAAAACAACTTACAAAGCGGTTATAGGAAACCACCTTCTTGATATGAGCAAGTTGATCCACAAATTTCAATGGGTCAAGCATGATAACTTAGATCATACCTATGAGTGGCTCATCAAGGATGCCAATTCCATTGTCTTACCAAGCAAGATTTGTCGCATCTCCACCCACCGAACCAACTACCTTATTCCCGTTTTTGAGCAAGCCGAGACCATCATCAAACAACAACAAAATCCAAGTGAAGATCCCTCCTCCTCCATTGTTACACCACCTTATCCCTTTGCCTACCACGAGTTCAAACCGAGTGATGTTACGGTGGGCAATGAATATTTAACACAATAAATGTAACATATGCATAAGGAAGCATACAATGATCGGGTGAATGCCTATTATCCCCAATATCCACCCCTTTTACATCTTGCTAGGCAAGGACTCCTTGATCCTTCGAGTTCTTTGCCAAATTGCGTGGATAGGAAAGTGTTCTTTCCTAATGCTTCTCAAGATGAAGATAGGAAAACAAGGGGAGAGGAGGATGTTTATGATGAGAGAGGGGAAGGTATTGTGTCTTGCCAAGATTAGGAGGAATAAGAGCAAAGTTCAAGTTCTAGTGAAGAAGATGATGGTGAAACCTCCGGTTCAAAGGAGGTAAATGATGATGTTGAAGTCGCAATGAGCGACAATTGATGGTTGACAAAGCTTGAAGGAGGGCATCACAGTCGGGGTTGATCACTTATGTTAGTATTGACCTATTCCATTGTGAGTCTTCTACCCCTCTTTTTGCTTTGTTTTTGTCTCATGTTTCTATAACTTGTATAACATTTAACTTGCATCACTTTAAGAGTCACTTTGGACTCTTGGTAGCTTTGAGTTTGGAGTCCTAGCACCACTCAAGGGACTCCCACCTCGGTCCCATTGAAGTGATTATCTTTTTACTCCTACCATGTAAAATCCTAAATGACAACTTACCTTTCAAGCATTGCATTTTCATGCTTGTGAATAAACTTTCCCTCTTTTACATTAGAAATAGTATTTGGCTTGGTTGGGGGAAGTTCATTCATAAGCAACCCGAGTTAATTCAAATTAGCTCTCCGAACAATAGAAAGCATGCATCATATAGTTTAGCTTAGCTTGCATCACTTATATATTTCTATCACATGTAAATATTTCGCATATAGTTTGCATCTAGTATAGAATCATGCATCATTCATTTAATTGCATTTGCACAATTCCCTATTGTTTTGTCCATTGGGAACAATGTCCATTCTAAGTGTGGGGATGGGGAATTCTAACACTATCTAACTCAAAAATTCAAAAATGATAAAATTTTTATAAATTTTATAAATCCAAAATTCAGAAATGTATATATTGTATATATTTGTTTGTTTGTGTTCACTCCTATCACTTGAGACCGACTACGCCACATTCGAGGCACGTGGAATATGAAGACCGCATGGTATGATCTTTCCAAACCTCCTTTTTGCTCTTATATGTTAATGTGTAGATACACAGTATCTGCACCTTCCCAAAACCACCCGATGATGATCGGACTATAACGTGTTTTTGATATGCGTGCGTGGATTGGCTATACATGAGACGGTTTAATGCACTACTCAAATATGAAAAATGATTTCAAAAGTTTTCTATCTTCATTTGCATTAAAATAACAATATTTAGAGTTAAAACCGTCTTCGGACCCAAAACCGACTCAGAAACCCGCAACTCGAGTGAACCTGAGTCAACCCGAGTCAAACCAAATCTCGAATGTAAAAAATAATGCTATGAATTTTTTCATCATGTCATTTCCATTAAAATGTCCCTAATTAGAGTCAAAACCGACACAGGGCCAAAAACCGACTCGAAATTCAAATCCCGACTCACACGGGTCAAACCCGAGTCAAGCACCCAAAACTCCTACCTTAAGTAACACCAAAATCATCTTATTAGATGCCCATATTGTTACACGACATCCTATTTGATTACCACAAATCAATAATGGATGGAGAATAGGCCACATCCAAATTGAAATGGACAATACACTCACTTGTATCACTAGGTGGCTCGCGCCTAAAGCAGGTGTCTGCTTAGGCTCCAAGCAAACTCAACCGACCTACTATCCAACATTTCTCTATAAATACCCACCATCACACACCATAATATTTAAGCGAGTGTCCGTCCCCTCACCTCTTTCTTAAACTTCTAGACTCGACTTCCTAAGTCACAAAATCGACACGTGTTTACGACCTACCGATCGTAAACACAAGCCTTACACATTTTGTTTGGTACCGTCGCCGTGCATTAGACCGACTCATTTGACCAACTCAATTCATCAATCAACATGTTTTAGTTAACATATTTTCAACTAATTTTCAAAACCAAATCCTTTTTTAAGGCATTCTTTAAACTTCTTTGATCGCGAGTAGTCACAACAAGAAAACCGTCTCTAAAGTCGTCTACCACGCTAACATCAATACACGTAAGTTTGAGGGTGTAAACAACTCATTTATTTCATGTCTATACTGTTTTTATGAGTTTATGAGCATGAACAATGCATAACACGATTCAAATATAGGTTAGACGAGCCAAAATCGAGTTTTGGCCTGAGACAGAAGCCCTTTGCTATGCAAAGAGGCTCGCGCCTCTTGTGGGTCTCGGGTCAGACTCAAACGTGTTTGTTCTCGCCTTTCCTCTTTATTTAATTTCTTATTTGTAATCGGTTTTTACCATTTCAAAAGTTCCAAATCATTTTTATGAGAAACTTTTTAGCCATAAATTAAAATCATCCTTGGTTCTTTATACCATGACGGTTTATTCCGTGACCCGATGATATTATTGGTTGATTACATTTTAGTGGGTATTTCAACACCCTTTTCTTTTATTTACCATTTTTCTCATTTATTTACACTTGAAAACATATTAGTCATAATTCATAATCATCCTTGGTTCCTTATACCATGTCGGTTTAATCCGAGTACGATGACAAACTTGACTAATTACAAAGAATTGAACTTAACATAATTAGTTCAAATCAAACATTTTCCTTTTACACATTTTACTATGCTTTTCAACTTGCAAATACGACAACGAATATTACTAACATAATAGTAATTATTCCGAGTCATGCAAATCATACTTGCAAATCATTAATCACAAAAAAATGGTTTTAAACAACCTTTTTAGAAACCAGGAGACGCCCCTTGGGTCGTCGTCTGACTCGCGCCCCAAGAGGCCGTATGTTTTCATATTTTAAAACCAGGGCAGAGCCCCTTCCCTCGCCAATAGGCTCGCGTCCCAATGAGGCTGCCTGGTACTATTCTGTTTCATTTTAGCATTTGTCTAGGACGATCCCGATTACGGGTAATCCGAATACATGACGGATCGGATTGACAAGTTTACGTGTTTTTACACTTTGTCATTTGACACCCTTTTTCAAAACAATGGAATCGTGTTAAGCATCGTAATCCGAATTTGGTAAATGTATGTTTAATTTGCGTCTCACATGCAAATCAATCTAAATCCAACTTTGACACCAATTTCTTGGTACATGCATAAACAACTGACTTAGGAAATATTCATATGTTAGGTTATGACTTTTGGATGTGCATTCATGCATTTACACCGTTTTATCAACTCTTGCACTTAAACAACCACGATCGATCAGTAGAGGCCGCTAACGCGGGCGGGATTGGATGTCGATTAAAGGGCCTCCCAATATGTACCCTCACCCCTTACTCAGAACCTTTGGATAGTGGATGGCCTTATCCAGGGCGTACGAGAGTCATTCTAGGCATATAATGCTAAAAGGGAGACGAGTCCTTATCTTTAGTACCTATGTCAAACAACACTTTTTGCCTTGATTGACCTAGGTATAAAGTGGATTCGAACGGGTTCTAAGTATCCCATAAATTATTGGTGGCGACTCCGAACATCTCCAATCTTTTCGAGACCCTTACCGAGGCGAAACCGACCGATCTAAAGCGATCCAGTCGAAAGCATTTTTACGCCGCCGAGCGTGGCTTTCAAAAGACCGCTGCATGTCCACAGATTGGCTTGGCGTGCAGGTGGCCCAAATCCACAATCCGGCTTGTGGCCCATGTCCACAGATAGGCGACTCCGCTGGGGATAACTAGGACACTTGTGTCTATGTGATCCTTAGAGGTGAAACTCGAATGAGATCGTGGTTAAAGTGCCTTAATTGATGTTACGGTCATAAGTCGGGTTCCTTGTCCGGGCCCACAACCTAAGCTTTTTCGACCAATTGGCTCGTCTCGTCGGCGTGAGTTTTCTCATCCCCGCGTTTCGAATCCCGATTGAGTCAAGCATACCATTGACATTACACATTTATGTTTTGTCAAAGAGCTTTCATCATCTTCAAGCACGAGGCTAGGGCACCCTCCTTACATATTTTGTTTGGATTGGTATCCCTCTCGCAAATCGGGGTTTGATTGTTTGGTGTGTAACCCACCCTTTAAGCCAAAACCCATGTCAGCATTATGCATAATATAATGAACTGTGAGTACTTATGTGTTATGTGATCATAAGTCCTTCTGTGTCATTTTCAAACTTTCAAAAACACATTTTGTGCCGTTATAATGGCCGTTTCAAACCTCGGCCATTCGCCGACCGTTGCATTTCAAAATCACCTTTTGCGCCGTTATAATGGCCATTTCAAACCTCGGTCTTTTGCCGACCATTTCAACACGCCTTTCTGGGCCGTCGTAATGACGATTTTCAAACTCGGCTTTTACAACCGTTTCAAAATACATTTCGCGCCGTTACAATGGCCGTTTCAAACCTCGGTCTTTCGCCGACCGTTGCACACCTTTTTATGCCATCGTAATAACGATTTTCAATAACGATTTTCAAATACACCTTTTTATGCCATTATACCGGCCATTTCAAAACCCAGTTTTTCAACCATTTCAAAAGCACCTTTTTAGGCCGTCGTAATGACGATTTTCAAACTCGGTTTTCACAGCCGTTTCAAACCTCGGTCTTTCGCCGACCGTTGCATCACCTTTTTATGCCGTCGTAATGACGATTCCAAACTTTGGTTTTCACAAACCATTTCAAAATACCCTCTTACGTCGTCATAATGGCCGTTTCAAACCTCGGTCCCTCGCCGACCGTTGCATTCTCAAAGCGCCCTTTTACGCCGTCGTAATGACAAATTCTACCCTCGAATTTCCAAAATTCGAAATTAATTTTCAAACAAAAACGTTTTTCAAACCGTCGTAATGACGATTTCAACTCGTGCAACTTTCCATCTTTCAAATCTCGTTTTCGAAATCAAATTTGGCTTTGCTAAGCCGTCGTAATGACGATTTCAATTCTCACAATTTTTGGTTTGCATACCGTCTTTCAAACGTTAAAACGGTTTCTAACCCCTCGTAATGACGAACTCAATCCTCATACTTTCCAATTTCAAATCATTTGAAAACGAATTTAACCATTTTCAAATTTCAATTTAAAAATCAAGTCTTTGAAAACAAATTTAACCGTTTTCAAATTCCAAATCAAATTTCAAATCTTTGAAAACAAATCTAACCGTTTTCAAATTTCAAATCCAACTCCAAATCATTTGAAAATAAATTTAACCGTTTTCAAAATTCAAATTCAATTTCAAATCTTTGAAAACAAATCTAACCGTTTTCAAATTTCAAATCCAAAATCAAATCTTTGAATACAAATTTAACCGTTTTCAAATTTCAATCCAAAATCAAATCTTTGAAAACAAATTTAACCGTTTTCAAATTTCAATCCAATTTCAAATCTTTGAAAACAAGTCTAACCGTTTTCAAATTTCAATCCAATTTCAAATCATTTGAATACAAATTTAACCGTTTTCAAATTTCAATCCAAAATCAAATCTTTGAAAAACCAATTTAACTGTTTTCAAATTTCAATCCAATTTCAAATCTTTAAAAACAAATTTAACCGTTTTCAAATTCCAAATCAAATTTCAAATCTTTGAAAACAAATCTAACCGTTTTCAAATTTCAAATCCAACTCCAAATCATTTGAAAATAAATTTAACCGTTTTCAAATTTCAAATTCAATTTCAAATCTTTGAAAACAAATCTAACCGTTTTCAAATTTCAAATCCAAAATCAAATCTTTGAATACAAATTTAACCGTTTTCAAATTTCAACCCAAAGTCAAATCTTTGAAAACAAATTTAACCGTTTTCAAATTTCAATCCAATTTCAAATCTTTGAAAACAAATCTAACCGTTTTCAAATTTCAATCCAATTTCAAATCATTTGAATACAAATTTAACCGTTTTCAAATTTCAATCCAAAATCAAATCTTTGAAAACCAATTTAACTGTTTTCAAATTTCAGTCCAATTTCAAATCTTTGAAAACAAATTTAACCGTTTTCAAATTTTCAACCCAATTTTAAAATCCTTTGAAAACAAATTTAACCGTTTTCATGGCCATTGTGATGACGATTCCAAATTCTTCAATTCTCGATCTTCAAATCCATAATTCGGAATTTGAAAAACCCGTCTTCGGAAACAACACTTTGTTTCCAGAGCCGTCGTAATCTCAACTTAAACCGTCTTTTGAAAACAAACCTAAGACAACCCTTTTAACTGACCGACTTTTGGAGATCCTTACTCTTTGGAAGCCGTCCATAAAACGACAAATGAATCTTTTTGAAAATTTCTATTTTCGAAATTTCAGTCCACCTTTCCGATTCAGCCTCGAGTCGATTAGAGGCCAATCGATTTCAAGTCAAGTCGTCTAGATAACGTCGAGTCTCCCTTTTGGTCTAGGCCGTGTCGCCTAATTGTCGAGACATATTCAATGGCGTTAGAAGAGTCAAAACCTCTCGGGTATTAAACCCATATTTCCCCTACATTACGGGTCAAAGGTCATGTTTGTGTGCATGTATCGTCCAACGGCGTCACGCCATCAACGCACATCCAAAATTAGTCAGAAGTCGTTTGTCTTGGCATCACTATGCCAAAGTCGACAATCGAGTCAAGTTCAACGTCTTGCACTCTGAGTTCATACACAAGAAGTCATTCACGTTCTTTAATGAACTCATAACCTTGTCACACCGTCGCGTGTTCACGACAAAACTGCCTTTTGTACATATGTGTCGTACTTGCCTTTGTTTGTGCAATACCTTGTCAAGACAAGTTATAACGCCCATCGTTATGTCTAATAGGAAACCCTTGGGTGCCATCGATCGTCAACAAGAAAGTCAAGAAGCTGATCAACCTTCATCTGCCATGACTTCTGCCGAAACCAACAACATGGTCCTACAACTCCTAGCTACCGTGGAAAACTTGAACACTCGTCTTTCCCAAGTTGAGGACAAACTAATAACCGGGAATTTTCCCTCTTCTGATATTGAGCAATGGGTTAAGCTCCTTGAAAGCCGACTACTTGCCATCGACAAAACCAAAACCAGACGACCTCATATGTCCTTCCCTGATTTGGGTATGCCTTATGCACAGCCTCGGAGAGGCTAATCTCCCAAGGAAATCTCAGTCCGATTGGTCCAACTCCAGACCCTTCACCACGCAAGCAAGGACGTAGGTGGGACGAAAAACTGTTTTGTCAATATCACCAAGGTTGCGGACATGACACTGAAATGTGTCTCCCTCTAAAAGGTGCCATCCTTGATACGATCGAAAAGGGTGAATTACCATTACCCCCCTCAACAAACTACAAAAACGACCCTCCAGAAAATACTATTGGACGCAGTCAGGAACCTTCCCTAGACTGCTCTCACCTTATCTCTCCTGATAATGAGAAAATTCATGCAATTGACGAAGATGGCATACAAAGCGCTATAATGATGCTCTCCGTCTCTATCAACAACATATTCTCAAATCTGCAAGTGGCTATTAATGATTTGAACACTCGGGTAGCTAATTTGGAGAAGAGGTTTGGTAGTACCAAAAATGGACCTGACCATCAAGGAAACCAACCCTTGGTTCGCTAACCAACAGCTGTTGAAAATGAGGAATCATCCGATGCTTCCCATACCCACGAACCTACCGACAAAGAACATGAAATGACCTCACAAAAATACCCTTCAAAATATCAAGCAATATCCCAAGAACTTCCCACTGACAACAACCTAATCCTGCTTCCGCCCAGGATTGACAAAAACAAAAACAAAACTCACAAAAACATCCCAAAAAATACCAATGTTGGAATCGTGGGAAAACATCAAAGGGTATTCACAGATCTGGGAATAACATATGGCACCGCCCTGGGGATACTTACTTCAGAAGGATTACTGCAACCGATTGGACCAACTCCGGATCCATCTGAGGCTAAGAAATCCCGTTTCTGGAACCCTAATGCCTATTGCCAATTGCCAATATCATCAAGGCAAGGGCCATAACACCGAAACCTGTTTCAAACTCAAGCATGCCATTCAAGATATGATTGAAGCTGGCAAAATCATAATTGCACCTCTCAGTCAAGACAATCTTCCAGAATGTCTCAAATCAAACAGCAAGGTTGAACGTTCTCAAAGGACATTCACCAACCTCAACACAACCTATGTCGCAACTCTTCAAAAGCTTGTGACTGAAGGGAAGCTACAACCAATCGGGCCCACTCCGGACACGTCTGAAAGCAGGAAATCCCGTTTCTGGGACGGCAGTGCCTATTGCCAATATCATCAAGGGAATGGTCATGACACTGAAACGTGCTTCAAACTGAAACATGTTATTCAAAATATGATAGACAATCATGAACTAATAGCTTCATCCCTATGCCAACCAAGTGATGAACACAACCCTAATGAACATCTCTTTCTAGAAGGAGATAAAAGCCTCATCGACTATTGTCCTCATATCATCCCCAACAACGAGAGTGAAGTGCTCAAGTGGGTCAATACTCAAGATCAAACATTCAAGCCGCTGGTTGCTGCAAAGGAGACCTTCGAGGAGGAAAGTGATGATTAGGAGTTCGTATCTACGATTGAGTCTGAGTCCGAGTCTTAGGCTTTCTCAATCTATCCTAGTGTCTGTCCTTTTAATCCTAAGTGACAAACTGGGGGCTGTCTCCATGAGTCACATGTATTCATCGAGTCTGTGCTAAACTCTTATTTATCTAAATAAAAGCACAATTTCCACTATTATATATTCTCCTCATTACCATTTTTCGTTGACAACGATAATTGATTTGAGAATTGATTTAAAACAGATAATATGTTCTAATTCAATGTGAGTACACTCGAGTGGTGTTCCGCACCGAGTAAGCGGAGGACTCGAAACTCCGTGTCCATTTTCTTTACCTATTCCATGTCTGGCAATAGGAACGTTTCAATAGCACCCAATTTAGAACGAGCTTTTATCGAAGGGATTCTACGATGAACCTGGATAAAAAACCAGAACATCTCCTTGTTCATGATCATTGACAGAAGGCAAGCCCATTCCCCACAAAAATATCCCATAACCAAATATCAACCGCTCACCAACAGGTACATCCCTGTCCAAACCTTTACCTTCCTCGAACGAAGGACGGCAAAAAAACCGATATATCCAAAGCAAAGCCAAAGTGAAATGCCAAAATCAAAGGCCCAAGCTAATAGCCATTCACCCAAAGTCAAAGCGAAAGGCTAAAATCAAAGGCCTAAGCCAATATCCATTCACCCAAAGCCAAAGCTCAAGGATAAAGCAAAACACCAAAGCCAAAAGCAATTCATCCCAAGGCCAAAGGCAAAGCCAAAACAAAGGCCAAAAACCAAAGCCAAATCGAAAGCTAAGGCAAAAGCCAAAACAAAAACGAGATAGTGAAATTCAAATTCACTATTTTCACAAATTTCAAACGACGGAAATTAAAACCGTTATTTTCAAATTTAAAAAAAAAAACAAGATAGTGAAATTCAAGTTCACTATCTTCACCAGCTTCAAAGGACGGGAAATAAAACCGTCAATTTCAAATCAAAATCAAGATAGTGAAATTCAAATTCACTATTTTCACAATTCCAAACCACGGAATTAAAAACCATCCCATTCAAAAAACGAAATAGTGAAATTCAAATTCGCTATTTTCCCACAATTTCAACCGACGAAATTCAAAACCGTCACTTTTCAAAAAATGAAATAGCGAAATTCAAAATCATTATTTTCCCACAACTTCAAATAACGGAATTAAACCGTCACTTTTCAAACTTCGGACCAACATGTCAAACACCAACATCCAAAGTCCAGGACCAACAAGTCCAAAGCCCAGGACCCATGAGTCCAACATATGAAGTCCAAGACCAACAAGTCCAAAGCCCAGGACCCATGAGTCCAAAATACCAAGTCCAAGACCAACAAGTCCAAAGCCCAGGACCAACAAGTCCAACACATCAAATCCCGGACCGACACGTCCAAAACACCAAACACTAAAACCTCAACCAAAACTGCTTCACCCCTAAGTCCTTCAACAGACTGTTACAGGGAGACCCATCTAGTATCCTGGGGATTCCCCTCAAGATCATAACCAACATCTAGGATCCTGGGGATTCCCCTCAAGATCATAACCAACATCACTTCACTCCTAAGTCTTTCTAGAGACTGCTATAGGGAGACCTATCTAGGATTCTGAGGATTCCCCTCGAGCTCGTAATATCACACCTTAACCTTTAAGGTCCAGACATGGGATTCTGATCCCAAATTTACCAACCATTTCGTGCTCAGGCCACATAAAGCCGGTGACCCCATTCCGCACCACATTACAAGCCGCAACCCACCGGCCTAAACACCACAAAATGCAAATTCCAGATTTTTATCTGTCAAATAAACCTTTTATTACCAAGCTTCACGTTCCAAAATACCGAAGCCATTTTCTCCTTGACTCAGATTCGGAGTCTTAAAAAAAAAAACATTGCTTTCTTAGGGTCCACTTTTTAGTGTACTCACACAACAAGAAACGTTTTCACAAGCTATGCCTCTTCGATTCATGATCAAGAGGTATTTCTCTCCAATCAATTTCGAGTCACCAAACGGAATTCACCGTCGTGACCCTCAGCTCCAGATTTTTATCTGTCAAACAAACCTATTATTACCAAGCTCCACATTCCCTAATGTTGAAGCCATTTTCACCCTGACCCAGAAGCGGAGTCCTCGAATGCTTTGCTACCGAGAACGGGACATACCTAGTCTACCCTTAGGGTCCACTTTTTAGTGTGCTCACATGATAAGGAACATTTTCACAAATTACACCTCTTCGATTCATGATCAAGGAGGAACTATGTCAAATCAATTTCTTGAGTCACCAAACGGAGTTTACCACCGTGACCCTCACACTTTAAGGTCCTAACAACCCGCTTAGGCACACATTCAGAACTACGATCTGGTTTGATTTCACACCACTTGAATACGTAGGCAGTCCTTCAAGGACACAACCATACACCTCAAAATCACTTCAAGGTCCTAACATCTCGCTAAGGCACACACACTCAGAACTACGATCTGGTTTTATTTCGCAAACACGCGAATACGTAGGCAGTCCTATTACGAGGACACAACCACACCCCCACACACATTCAATTTTCACACCTTCAATTTGCAACCCATTGCACGCACATTCAGAACAGCGATCTGGTTTGATTTCAGTTCACGTGAATACGTAGGCAGTCCTTCAAGGACACAACCATACCCCTCAAAATCACTTTAAGGTCCTAACAACTCGCTTAGGCACACACATTCAGAATTATGATCTGGTTTGATTTCACATCATGTGAATACGTAGGCAGTCCTTCAAGGACACAACCATACAACTCAAAATCAATTATCAACATACACTCAGAACTACGATCTGGTTTGATTTCGCAAACACGCGAATACGTAGGAAGTCCTATTACAAGGGCACAACCACACCCCCACACAAATTCAATTTTCAAACCTTCAATTTACAACCCATTGCACACACAGCTCAGAACTACGATTTGGTTTGATTTCGCAAACACGCGAATACGTAGGCAGTCCTATTACAAGGGCACAACCGCATACTCCTTTCACAAAATTTCCAATTTTCAATCCTCAATAACCAGCTCAGAACTACGATCTGGTTTGATTTCGCAAGCACGCGAATACGTAGGCAGTCCCCCAATGAGGACACAGCCGCACACCCGTTTCAATCTCAACCATCAACATCAATCCTCAAAAGCAGCCCACCCAGCTGCAAAAATTAATCTTATACCTCTGTACTGGGGGGCTTCTTTCTTAAGACGTCGCCCATTCCTCCTTTTGCCAAAATTCCCGTCATCCCACTCTGGGGTTTCTCTTTCGAGATGCCACCCGTCCTTTATCCTCAAACATATTTTGAGTCTCAACTACAATCAAAACTAAAACCACCTTTATCCTAGTGCTCGGTTTGGACGATGGCAAGATCTTGGTTCCGCTCTCCGAATCATCAAAACTCGAGAAGGGATCTCAAACAAACAAACGGAGGCAGAGATGTCTGGAGAAGATAATCAATTCATGTTCCCCAGCTAAACGGACCTTCTACCTCATGGATTTGATGCGCGTTATCAACCTTTCTTGGCTAGAAGTTGCACTTACATATGCAAAGTCTGTCAGAGTCACTCACGTGTTGCGTCGATACCGAATCTGTATCACGTTCACGACCGCCTGCTTATCAGTCTCTCAGTACGCGTCTGTGTGAGTTAATGTCGTAACGATCACGTGTCTCCAATCGATCAATTCACGGATTTACGAGCAATAAGACTCAATATTGGGCTTCTCAACTTTCAAAACTCTTATCTCCCCTCACGCGAGATATTATGTGCTAATTGCTCACATGCTTATGTGCTTATATGCTTATATGCATGCATTCAACGTGTTTGTCTATGAGACTGCGGATTTGTGTTGTCACTAACCATGCAGGTAATCTTGAGAAGATAAACTCACTAAAACTGAGTACTGGGTTCTTGCCAACAAACGGCGACCCATAAAGTCCAAGAGCTTTAACCCCGCCGATTACATGGCTTACGCTACCTCCCAACGAGCAACAACTCATATCCCCGGCGAGTCCTGCGAAGTTTCTAACTCCCCAGCGAGTGCCGATTTTTAAATGGATGTCACACATGCTACTTTCCATAGTCTATCATTCGACCATAGATGGCTGGCGAGCCTTACAACGCATATGGCTGGCGAGCCTTTGTCCGCAAATAAGATACAACTCAAGGACGTATCCCGAAGATGCCTCGAGTACGACTCCTTTTCACAAGCTGGCGAGCCTTTGTCTACAAACAAGGTACAACTCAAGGACGTATCCCGAAGATGCCTCGGGTACGACTCCTTATCACAGCTGGCGCGCCTTTGCACGCACACAAGATACGACTCAAGGACATATCCCGAAGATGCCTCAGGTATGACTCCTCCCTATGGCCGACGAGCCTCAAAACGCACCACCTTCAACACCAGCTGGAGAGCCATTGTACGCACACAAGAAGCAATTCAAGGACATATCCCGAAGATGCCTCAGGTATGATCCCTTCTTATGGCTGGCGAGCCTTTATACATAGTCTAATGGACTTTAAACGACCCGAATAGGAAGTCGACAGACTCTAAAATGTTCCCGACAGCAGGTCCTTGAATCGAATCCCCGAGTCGCCTCGACGTCGCCCTTCACGACAGCAGGTCCTTGCCTCAAACCCTTTTGAGTCGCCTCGATGTCACAATGGTCTTCAGGTTGTAATCTTCGATTGACCTGGAGGCCATACCTTGACTTTCGCCCTGTCCAAGCCTCAGTCAAAGTGGGGGCTCTGTAGATACCCAGTATCTGCACCTTCCAAAACCACCCGATGATGATCGGACTATAACGTGTTTTTGATATACGTGCGTGGATTGGCTATACATGAGACGGTTTAATGTACTACTCGAATATGAAAAATGATTTTAAAAGTTTTCTAACTTCATTTGCATTAAAATAACACTATTTAGAGTTAAAACCATCTTCGAACCCAAAACCGACTCAGAAACCCGCAACTCGAGTCAACCTGAGTCAACCCGTGTTAAACAAAATCTTGAATGTCAAAAATAATGCCATGAATGTTTTCATCATGTCATTTCCATTAAAATGACCCTAATTAGAGTCAAAACCGACACCGGGCCAAAATCCGACTCGAAATTCAAATCCCGACTCACACGGGTCAAACCCGAGTCAAGCGCACAAAACGCCTACCTCAAGTAACACCAAAATCATCTTATTAGATGCCCATATTTTTACACGACATCCTATTTGATTACCACAAATCAATAATGGATGGAGAATAGGCCACGTCCAAATTGAAAGGGACAATACACCCACTTGTATCACTAGGTGGCTCGCGCCTAAAGTAGGTGTCTGCTTAGCCTCCAAGCAAACTCAACCGATCTACCATCCCACATTTCTCTATAAATACCCACCATCATACAACCATAATATTTACGCAAGTGTCCGCCCCCTCACCTCTCTCTTAAACTTCTAGACTCGACTTCTTAAGTCACAAAATCGACACGTTTTTACGACCTACCGATCGTAAACACAAGCCTTACACATTTTGTTTGGTACCGTCGCCGTGCATTAGACCGACCCATTTGACCAACTCAATTCATCAATCAACATGTTTTAATTAACATATTTTCAACTCATTTTCAAAACCAAATCCTTTTTTAAGGCATTCTTTTAAACTTCTTTGATCGCGAGTAGTCACAACGAGAAAACCGTCTCTAAAGTTGCCACCACGCAAACATCAATACACGTAAGTTTGAGGGTGTAAACAACTCATTTATTTCATGTCTCTACTGTTTTTATGAGTTTATGAGCATGAACAATGCATAACACGATTCAAATATAGGTTAGATAAGCCAAAATCGAGTTTTGGCCCTAGACAGAAGCCCTTTGCTATGCAAAGAGGCTCGCGCCTTTTGTGGGTCTCGGGTCAGACTCAAACGTGTTTGTTCTCGCCTTTCCTCTTTATTTCATTTCTTATTTGTAATCGGTTTTTACCATTTCAAATGTTCCAAATCATTTTTATGACAAACTTTTTAGCCATAAATTAAAATCATCCTTGGTTGTTTATACCATGACGGTTTATTCCGTGACCCGATGATATGATTGGTTGTTTACATTTTAGTTGGTATTGATGGGGCATATTCTGCACCCGCTGACTGAGTCAACATATTGAGCAAGGTCAAAGATATCCACAGCAAGTCAACACCTTGGACAGCCTAACCGACGCAGCCTGTCGTCCTGTCACTTGGGTCTCGGCCTGGCAACTAGCCAGTCAGGAGACATATCCGCGTACTCACATCCAAGACCCCTCGGCATGGAGTCAACAGGGCCCGCCGGCCTGCCATGGGTCCCTCGGCCGAGGGTAGAACAGTCTTTCCACCTGCTCTGCCACTTGGCCACTTGGCCACTACGTGACAAAAGGTGAAAGTCTATAAATACTCCACTTCTCTCAACGAGAAAAGGATCCGCAGATAATCAATTAAACATACTAATCTGGTATAAACTCCCTTATCTCTCTACAATATACTTTGTGCCAAGTAACACACAACTTAATCCCTTTAAGTTTACTGACTTGAGTGTCGGAGTGAGTTCGCTCGGTACCAAGCCGAGCCCTCAGTTTGTTCATTGTTTCAGGAGAGGCCGAAAGGAAGAGTCAAGCAAAGTCATCATTCTACAAGCTTACGTGGTAACAAATCTGCTCCGTAATCACACCCGGAACAATTGGCGCCGTCTGTGGGGAAACACTTACTAAAAGCTGATTAAATCCCTTACAAAAAAAAAACAAAACAAAACCCACCTATCAAGCTAAGAAGATGTCAAAACAACAAGAAGCAATTGTGACCGACGAAACTGCATTCTATCAGGATGACACAGTCCACAATTCTGAGATCGGGCGCTCCCCCACCGGCCGAGTGATTGAGCCGGTGAAGTACGGGATGCCCTCTGAACCAGAAACACCGCTGCCTGCCGGCCAAGTCACTATCATGGGACATGTGGTCGATGCAGCAAAACTAAAGCTACTCCTGGACCTGATGGGTAATACGCCGATCACCCCCGCCGCGACGACGGTGACGGCAGCACACCCACAGGTGAACAAGGCCCATAAAGTGACCCCGAACAACTTGTCCGGGGCAATAGAAGGAGCCCTGCATACTAGGACGCCGGCGGTGCCCGTGGTGCTAGTAGCAGACCGAAGTTCTTCCCCCACTTACAGGAGGACAGCGTCGCCACCACAGCAACGAGGCCACCCCCGATGAAACGAAGAAAGAAGTCCGACTCTCCAAAGTCGGACAACAAGAAGCCCTTCCCGCCACGGGGAGAGAAGCCGGACTAGGAATGCGAGGAGCCGATCGCCACGTGTCATTCGGCACGTGGTCAGACAGCCCCTCAGTGCCTACGTCCTCGGAGTCTCCGTACCGACCAAACTGAAGCTGCCGCCCCTATCGTACAAAGAGGACAGTGACCCAACCGACCACGCCGAGGCTTTCGAGTCTTACATGTCGGTATGGGAGCAGCCTGATGAGGTCTGGTGCCGAGTCTTCCCAACAACCCTTCATGGAATGGCCCAGAGTTGGTACAAGGGGCTGCCTAATGATTCGGATATCTTGCTATGCCGACCTAAGAGACAACTTCGTAGCCCAAAGTATTCTTGCAACAAGAGGAGGGTCGTGGAGACATCCGATCTCCTCACTATCCGACAGGGGGAAGACGAGTCCCTCCGGAGCTACGTGAAGAGATTCGACGCAAAAGCTCAGCAGATCCTTGAGCTAAACAGTGAATTGGCGGCCTTCGCACTGATGAAAGGCCTGCCGAAAGGCGACCTCAAAAATGAGCTTATCAAGTGCGAGGTCCTCAACCTGGACTCCGCCAGAAGGATGGTGGACCAAGCCGTAAAGGTGGAGGATTACCACAAGACTGGGTAGGCCACGGTGAAGCCGGGCACCAAGAAAGGAGGAGCCACGGGAGAATGCGATGAAGGTCGGCTGAAAGATCTAACAGAAACAGAGCTCGGCGGGTGCCGGGGAGTTCGGGACCATACACCGAGGAAGCGGTACCACGGTCTCACCCCCCGGTCAAATCACCGGCCGAGGTCTTTGCCCCGAGTAAGAGTGAAGGGCGAAATGGCCAAGACCCCCAAGACGAGGGCGGAGGGCGACGCAAGCCAATTCTGCGATTACCACGGCCAGCCCGGCCATAAGATGACGACGCGTCGGCATCGAAGAACGCCATCGAGGAGCCGATCCCGAAGGGGGCCTCAACAGTACGTAGGGGAAACCCGAATCCGGCTCCGACGGGGCGAATAGAAATCGGTGTTCCGGAGGATAGGAGTGATCCGGTGGTTATCGGAGGTAACGAGAACGGAGGGTCAGCTAATGGGCACAAACGGCACCTAAATGAGCTTTACCAAGCCATCAACTTTGTGCCCACCACAGCGATTCCCGCTTCCACCGTCCCCGATATAACCATCGGAAAGAAAGACTATGAAGGAGTCGTAGCCCCACACAGCGACCCGCTGGTGGTCCACCTTGACATAGCCAACCACTTGGTTAAGAGGTGCCTAATTGATACAGGCGCCTACACAAACATCATGTTCAGGGAATGCTTCCTCAATCTTGGTCTGAAGATCGAGGACCTGAGCCCCTGTACCAACCCACTATACAGCTTCTCGGGGGCCGGCCTGGTACCCCTGGGATCAATCAAGTTGCCGGTGATGTTTGGCCAGGAGGATACGGCCAAAAATGTTTGGTCCGAGTTTGTGGTCATTGATGGTTCGTCTGCCTACAACGTTCTTATAGGCCGAGTCACTTTGAGCGAGGCCGATCTTTGTAATGTCCATCCGGCCCCGACATTGATGTATGTCTCGGACCGGGGAGGCACAAAAGCTCGTCTTAAAGGACGAGAAAGACGAAATTGTCAATGTCCAAGTATCGCAGAGGGTGTAACATGCGGTCCCTCAAAGTGGCGAAGAAATCGAGAGAAGGGGAAGAGCCCATCCTTACGACGGGAGGGAGATCCGATGAGCACCAACAACGTCGCATGGTCGAGGGGCCGAGACCGAACAAATAGAAATTGACCCAGGACGCACCAGAATCGCGGTGTCGGCCGGAGCCAAAGTTCGATGCCGACCTCCTGGACCGCCGAGGAAGAACAAAGACGTCTTCGCGTACTCGGCCCGCCGAGATGCCGGCGTGAGCCGAGCCGAGAGGTGATCGTTCACAAGCTGAACGTGCTCTCCAACGCTCGCCCTGTCAAGCAGAAGATGAGGAACTCCTCGGCCGAGAAAGATGAGGCCATCAAGGCCGAGGTAGACAAACTATTAGAGGCAGGCTTTATCATGCCTTGTACTTACCCCGAGTGGCTAGCAAATGTTGTAATGGTGAGGAAGTCATCGGGGGGGTGGAGGATGTGTGTGGATTTTACAAATCTTAATAAAGCATGTCCTAAAGATTGTTATCCCTTGCCTCGAATAGATAGTTTAATAGACGCAACGGCAGGCTACACTATGCTGAGCCTGCTCGACGCTTTCTCAGGGTACCATCAGGTATTCATGGCCGAAGAAGACGAAGAAGACATGTATAAAATGATGCCGTTCGGTTTGAAAAATGCTGGCGCAACTTACACTAGGCTGGTGGACAAAGTGTTTCAAGATCAAAAAGGGCGAAACATCGAGGCTTACGTCGACGATGCTATTGTAAAAAGCAAGTCCGACGGCGAGCACTTGGCCGACTTGAGCGAAACGTTTTGTTCACTAAGGAAATACAAGATGAAACTTAACCCAATGAAATGCAACTTCGGTGTCCGGGCAGGTAAGTTCCTCGGCGTGCTTGTCAGTGCCAGGGGAATTGACGCCAATCCAGAGAAAGTCCAAGCAATACTGGACCTTCCGGAGCCAAGGAATCGAAAAGAGGTTATGATGTTGACCGGGAGAATGGCGGCTCTCGCCCGTTTCATCTCTCGGTCGGCCGACAAAAGCACCCCATTCTTCAAAGTGTTGAAAGGGAATAAAGACTTCAGCTGGGGAGAGGAACAGAGCACAGCTTTTAAGCAACTGAAAGCTCATCTTCAAACTCTCCCAACCCCGTCTGTGCCGATCTTTGGGGAGATGCTATATCTATACATAGAAGTTACCTCGCCACGGTCGATGCCGTGATCATCGAGAGAAGAAGACAAACAGCAACACCCAATCTACTTTGTCAGCCATACATTGTTGCCCGCCGAAAGGAATTACCCACTGATTGAAAAAGCAGCCTTTGCTGTCATCGTTGCCACAAGGAAACTGAAACCTTACTTCGACGCACATCCCGTGACAGTCTTAACCGACCAACCATTGGAGAAAGCATTGGAAAAATTTGAACAATCCGGCAGGCTCATCAAATGGGCAGTAGAGCTATCCGCTTCGGCATTCAATACAAGCCGAGGCCCTCGATAAAGGGCGGCACTTGCGAGACTTCCGGCCGAGTGCACATATCAAGAGGAACCAAACCCGGAGTTTGGGAAGTATACACCGACGGGTCCTCCACGGTGAATGTGACTCAGAGCCAAGCATCCTTATCATCAGCCCAAACGGGACGAGTTTGAGTATGCCTTGAAATTTACCTTCTCGGCCTCAAACAACGAATCCGAATACGAGGCGGTGATAATCGGAGTCGAGCTAGCTAGAGTCACGGAGCGTAACACATTGTGTTGAAGAGGACTCACTATTGGTTGCTAACCAAATCGGAGGAGAGTTTGAGGCTCGGGACGACGGGATGGTAAGATACCGGGAAAGGGTAAAAGCCGACACAAAGAAATTGAAATCTTTCCAAATCCAATGCATTCCAGTGTCCGAGAACAACCGAGCCGACGCTATCTCAAAACTTGCCAGTTCTACCATCAAGAATGTCAGCCGGACCGTGCTGGTGGATATCAGGAATGCTAAAAGCATCACTGAGACCGTCGGCATGGTGGGCGACATAGAAGCCGAGACGACGTGGATGACTCCGATAATGAAGTACAAACTGACAAATGAGTTACCGGAGGCACGCAGTCTCTCCCAGAAGATAAGAAGGATCGCCGCAAGGTACTTAGTGTTTGAAGGAGAGTTTTATAGAAGGTCCGTAATAAGGCCACTTCTGAAATGTGTCGGCCCAGCCGACGTAGAGCTCGTACTGACAGAGATTCATGACGGCATCTTTGGACATCACATGGGGGCAAGAACACTAGCCCACAAAGCTCTCCGAGCCGGCTACTTCTGGCCTACCATGCTTGAGGATTCCAGAGCTAAGACCAAAAAGTGTAAAAATTGTCAGATGCATGCTCCGGTGATACACGCACCTTCCCGAGACTTACAACCAGTACTTAGTCCCCTTCCTTTTGCACAGTGGGGGATGGATTTATTGGGGCCATTTCCAACGGCCTCCGGAGGAAGAAAGTACCTGATTGTCGCCGTCGACTACTTCACCAAATGGGTCGAAGCTGTCGCGGTACTTGCCAAAACGACGGCGGCCGTAAGAAAGGTAATCTGGGAGAACGTCATAACTCGATTTGGGTTACCCCAAGTTATGGTGTTTGACCACGACCGAGAGTTTTGGAGTGACATGGTGATGAACTGGCTACAAGAGCTCGGTATCAAGTTTGCATACTCCTCCGTCTGCCACCCTCAGAGCAACGGGCAGGCGGAAGCAGCTAATAAAACAATCCTAAACGGGCTGAAAAAGAAAGTTGAAGATCTAAAGGGAAGGTGGGTTGATGAACTACCCGGCGTTATGTGGTCCCTTAGAACCACGGAGAAAGAAGCAACGGGGTACAGTCCATTCCACCTGGTCTATGGGTCTGAAGCCGTCCTGCCAATTGAAGCATCGGTGCCAACATTCAGAAGGCAAACCTTTGACCCAGTCGAGAATGAGGAAGGCCTGAGAGTCTCCCTAGACCTGGTCTAAGAAAGCCGAGACACGGCACGGCTTAACTTGGCAGTATATCAAAATCGAATGAGAAGAACATACAACCGTAGGGTCCACAAAAGAGACTTAAGAGTAGGAGATCTAGTCCTAAGAAAGTCAGCCGTCACCAACAAAGGAAACATCCATGGCAAAATGACGGCCAACTGGGAAGGACCCTACAAAGTGGTTGAAGAAATGAGGCCGGGTACATACCGGCTGACAGACAAGGAGGGAGTGCCTCTAATGAGCCACTGGAACACCGACAATCTTAGAAAATACTTCGTATAGCGGCGGAGGTGTCCGAGACCGTTGTGGGCACCCCAACGCTCGATTATATCTAATGAAGAATGTTCCAAGTTTTCTATCAAAGTGAAGTGTCCCTCCCATAGTCATACCAAGATATTTACAACAGCAGTCAAAACGTAAACTCAGTTGGCTCGGCCAAAGCCGAGAGTGACGAGGGAAACGCGACTTGCCCCACAGCAGTTATCAACATGCTTAGGAACGTATAAGTACGGTTGAGAAACGCAAATCGGACGCCTCGGCTAGACCGAGAGTGAAAGAGGAAGCGATCAACACGTCTACAGATACGAACGCTGTCGCGCCGTAACCCCGATTGCCTCGGCCAGACCGAGAGTGACGGGGACAAAACGACCGATACGCTAACATGTTCACAACGGCGGTTGGGAAACGCAAATCTGACTGCCTCGGGCGGTGGAGGAAGCGACCGACACGCCAACATGTTTAAAAACGTTAAGTGCAGTTGAGATACGCATTCTAACTGCCTCAGCCAAGCCGAAGGTAGAAACGAAAGAAAAGCGCTTAATTAATAACGAAGGAAGACAACTCAGACAAAAATGAGAAAAAGACCTCGGCCAAGCCAGAGGCAAAATAAACAAACTCTTACTGAAAATGTTTACAAGAAATACAAGGAAGAAGTCGACGGCCGTCCCCATAGGGGTAGCCTAAACACTACCTACCAAAGTTTATAAAAAAAGAAGGAACAGCCAAAAGGGTACAGACATAAGACATGAAGTGCCAAAAGATGGCAGGGAGGAAAGGCTTAATAATTGGCCCCCGAACAGCTGAAGCTATCCGAGATGCCGGGTGAACCTGGTGACGACCGCCCGTCTCCCTATGCATGTTGCTGCTCGCCACCGGCGACATCAGCAGCGTCATCTTTCGTGGGCGACCCAGAAGCTGACTTGGCAGCTTCAGCTTCAGCTGCCTTTGCCTTCTCAGCTTCCTCCCTGGCCGCCTTCGCCTTTTCAGCATGGGCCGCCTTCTCCGCAGCCTCCTCTTTCTCCTTTTTCACCTCTGCCTCCTCCGCAGCTTTCGCCTCCGCGGCCTTCGCCTTAGTATCGAGCTTATCATCAAATAGCTCGTCAAATTTTTGCCACGGGAAGGAGCCTTCAGGAAAGAGCTCTCCGATCACTTCCCTGGCGGCTTCTTCGGCCAGGTCCCGGTATTGGGCGCACATGTTAGGGAGGACGACGCTTTGGAGCGTCTCAATGTCCTCCTCCCTCTGGGTGAGGATTGCCTTTGTGTTCCTATGTGACTTCGCCTGGGCCGTATACAGGGACTTCCATTCCTCCCTCTTCTTGGCAGTGAAGTCGATGGCAGCCTGAAGATTGGCACGCTCCTCCAGTAGCTTAGCGGCATCAGCCTCCGCAGCCTCAACCTTGGCTCTCTCAGCAAGGACCGCCTTTTCAGCGTCCTCCCTAAGTTTTCGCTCGGCAAGGACCGCCTTTTCAGCCTCGACCTTGGCCCTCTCGGCTTCCTTCTTCGCAGCAGCGAGCTCAAGCCTGAGCCGCTCAAGCCTGAGCCGCTCAAGCTGTGGGGCAGCTTTGGCCATGACCTTTTCTTGCTCCATAATATGAGCATCGGCCATGTCAGCCCACTTCGCCATCATCTTCCTAATCTGGGCGGGGGAAGGCTTCGGGGAGGAGGAGACGACGACGGCATTCTTATCATCAGTCTGCACAGGCCGCATCTCTAATCGCCATTCAGAGGGACCGGTAGACAGCGGCGGTTGATCTACAAAAAATGCAGACAAAGCATCCATGTCAACATTCATTGACATGCCGGAGAGCCTGTCATCAGGAACTCCTAATGAACCAGCTAAATCTGAGCCACAGGTTAGATCCGTACCAGTCCTGGGCTTCTTAGACAGAGGGCTGGCTGGCCCCTTCCCTTTACCAGCCTCGGTAGCAGTAGCGGCGGCAGCAGCGGACGCTGTCTCTTTCCTCTTACGCAAAAGAGGAGATTCCCCTGCAACGGTGACCTCTTCATCGGTAATATCGACGACCACCACCGTCTCCTTTTGGACTGCAGGGATTGAAGGTTGAGCCGGAGTTGACGCCGTCGCCGCCATAGATATTGCCTTTGGTTTACGGCGCGACACCTTACTGGCAACCTTCGCCTGGGCCGCCGTTACATCTAGGGCCTTCAACTGCTGATCCATGAGGTCGTTTGGCGCCGGTCTGCGATCACGTGTCTGGGCCTTAGGATGCAAATCAACAACTTTCTTGTCCTTGTCAAGTCTCATCCTCTTGAGGATTTCCTCATACAGATCCGGGCCAAAACGGTCTGCAAAGGAAACGAAGCAAGAGTTAAGTAAAAGAAATAAATCAAAGTTCAAAAACAGAAACATTAACAGCAGAGATGGGCCTCACACCGACCCCAATCACCTTGTTCGAGGGCCGGTATGAGGCCGATGTAGCAGAGCAGCTCATCCCGAAGAATGATCTGCGTCGGGGGCATCCATCCCTTCGGCGTCCCATCCTTCTCAGCCTCAAAAAGCTTCATTGCCCGCCTTTCATCCTCATTGAGATGGACCCTAAAGGCATCCATCTTGAGCTTACTCCGGGAGACATATTTCTCACGCTCCCCCCGACTCTCACACCGCAAATTGACGCGGTGCTGGAAGGACCGGGGCAGTGGATAATCCTTCGAAACCTCGACGTATACCCACCGCCCCTTCCAGTCCTTACAAGATGTAATTTTTGACACGGTAACGTAGCCCGGCTCCGTCTGCACGCTGTACCACCCCGTGCCACCGGAGGTTGATGGCCGAAGATGATGAAGCCGGCGGAACAAGTTAACCGTTGGGGCCTCCCCCTTGAAAAGACAGAGCCACACGAAGCCAACTATAGTCCTAATGGCCAACGGATGCAGTTGGGCCACGGCGACGTTCATAGCTTTAATTATGGCCACAACGTATTCATTCAGAGGAAACCGGAGCCCATACTCCAGGTGTCTGATGTATACGCCGATACAGCCCTTGGGAGGGCAACAGACCGCCTGACTTTCCTCAGGAATAACAATTCTATACTCCCTGCCAAAGGAGTAATGGTGTTCAAAAAACTCAGAGCCGGAGCAACTGGCGAACTTGTTTGTCCAAGCACGATCTGGACTGATCTTACAGGCGTCGCCGTGATCCAGGACATGCGGCCTCTCCTCATTGGAATGAGTCCTTTCAACATCACCACCGTCATCATCAACATCATCATCATCATCCGAGAAATCCTCCAAATACTGATCGTCAACCTCAGGAGAAGGAGACCTAGGGCCCCCGGACCTTATCGGGATGGCGGCCAGCGCCTCCTCTTCATCAAGACGCGACGGGAGCCCCGGCGCGCAGGTTACTAGGTCCAAAGATCGCGAAGACATGACAACAAATACTTAACAAATAAGAGTTGAAAAATTTGTTTGTTTACCTTGGAAAAGTGTTACGCCGAGTAACGCTTTGAAGACTAGAGAGAAGTTTCGTCAAAGAAGGCTAGAAAGAAGAAATTTTTTGAGAAAATGAGATTTTGGTGGCCAAAATCCCAGGCTAACTGCCTATTTATAGAGCAAAGCCCATGAAACGGACCAATCAGGGCAAAGCCCATGAAGCGTCAACCAATCAGCGCCGAGCCACGTGTCAAGCATGCAGCCATGGAATGTCAATCGACAAACAGTTACAAAACTTCTTCAACACGCTCCTTGACAGAATGCCAATCGACGTATCTTCTTCAAACACGCTCCTTGGTATCTACTTGCCAAACGGCCCGCTGACTCAACCAAGCTTGGCAGCACCGGCTGGGGGCAATCAAAAGCATACGACACTCACAACCTCGGTCTCGGCCAGCGCCATTTTTTTTCCACATTTGATGCCCTTTACACATCCATGTGGAGGGGGGATACGATACGGCCTAAGCAGAACCAAGCCGAGGTAGAAGAAGCCGGGGCAGAAATTTGTTAAGTGCGCAGAATACGCTCAACACTCATCGAAGGTCCATACCACGGCATAGACTATGCTGGGGGCAAATTGATGGGGCATATTCTGCACCCGCTGACCGAGTCAACATATTGAGCAAGGTCAAAGATATCCACAGCAAGTCAACACCTTGGATGCCCTAACCGACGCAGGCTGTCTGTCGGCTGTCACTGGGTCTCGGCCTCGCAACTAGCCACCCGGAGACATATCCGCGTACTCACATCCAAGACCCCTCGGCATAGAGTCAACAGGGCCCGCCGGCCTGCCATGGGTCCCTCGGCTGAGGGTAGAACAGTCTTTCCACCTGCTCTGCCACTTGGCCACTACGTGACAAAAGGTGAAAGTCTATAAATACTCCACTTCTCTCAACGAGAAAAGGATCCGCAAATAATCAATTAAACATACTAATCTGGTATAAACTCCCTTATCTCTCTACAATATACTTTGTGCCAAGTAACACACAACTTAATCCCTTTAAGTTTACTGACTTGAGCGTCGGAGTGAGTTCGCACGGTACCAAGCCGAGCCCTCAGTTTGTTCATTGTTTCAGGAGAGGCCGAAAGGAAGAGTCAAGCAAAGTCATCATTCTACAAGCTTACGTGGTAACAAATCTGCTCCGTAATCACACCCGGAACAGGTATTTCAACACCCTTTTCTTTTATTTTCCATTTTTCTCATTTATTTACACATGAAAACATATTAATCATAATTCATAATCATCCTTGGTTCCTTATACCATGTCGGTTTAATCCGAGTACGATGACAAACTTGACTAATTACAAATAATTGAACTTAACATAATTAGTTCAAATCAAACATTTTCCTTTTGCACATTTTACTATGCTTTTTAAACTTGCAAATACGAAAACGAATATTACTAACATAATAGTAACTATTCCGAGTCATGTAAATCATACTTGCAAATCATTAATCACAAAAAACGGTTTTAAACAACCTTTTTAGCAACCAGGAGATGCCCCTTGGGTCGTCGTCTGACTCGCGCCCCAAGAGGCCGTATGTTTTCATATTTTAAAACCAGGGCAGAGCCCCTTCCCTCGCCAATAAGCTCGCGCCCCAATGGGGCTGCCTGGCACTATTCTGTTTCATTTTAGCATTTGTCTAGGACGATCCCGATTACGGTTAATCCGAATACATGACGGACCAGATTCACAAGTTTACGTGTTTTTACACTTTGTCATTTGATACCCTTTTTCAAAACAATGGAATCGTGTTAAGCATCGTAATCCGAATTTGGTAAATGGATGTTTAATTTCCGTCTCACATTCAAATCAATCTAAATCCAACTTTCACACCAATTTCTTGGTACATGCATAAACAACTGACTTAGGAAATATTCACATGTTAGGTTAAAACTTTTGGATGTGCATTCATGCATTTACACCGTTGTATCAATTCTTGCACTTAAACAACCACGATCGATCAGTAGAGGCCGCTAACGCGGGTGGGATTGGGTGTTCAATTAAAGGGCTTCCCAATACGTACCCTCACCCCTTACTCAGAACCTTTGGATAGTGGATGGCCTTATCCAGGGCGTACGAGAGTCATTTTAGGCATAGAATGCTAAAAGGGGGACGAGTCCTTATCTTTAGTACCTATGTCAAACACCGCTTTTTGCATTGATTCACCTAGGTATAAAGTGGATTCGAACGGGTTCCAAGCATCCCACAAATGCTTGGTGGCGACTCCGAACATCTCCAATCGTTTTGAGACCCTTACCGAGACGAAACCGACCGATCTAAAACGATCCGGTCGAAAGCATTTTTACGCCGCCGAGCGTGGCTTTCAAAAGACCGCTGCATGTCCAAAGATTTGCTTGGCGTGCAGGTGGCCCGTGACCACAGATCGGTAGGTGGCCCAAATCCACAGACCGTCCTGTGGCCCATGTCCACATAATGACAATGTGGCTTCTTTTTGTTTGATGCGGTACAAACCAATGTGATCACAGGAGTTGCATCTAGACTATATGGCATACTAGTGAGAGTAGCATTTGCATTTGGTTGTATATATGCTAGTTGCATCATTGCAAGTAGTTGCATTTTAGAAAACAATTTGTGAAAATGTCTAATTGGGAAGCTTGGCAAGTGTGTATAGGCCCTTGTAGATAATTTTTTTCCTTGAGACTTTGTTTGCTAGAATACCCTTAAGACACCCTAGGATGTGTCATACTAGTATATTTTGACCCATGGACTAAGGCCTAGTCAAGAGTACCTTGTGATGTGATGACTCCTTGGCTACCGTTTATTCCAAGGTGATCTTTGAAGCCGTGCAATCGTTGTTTCATTTCTATCATCATGTTTCGCCAATACAAAGGGAATGGGCACAATAATCTCCAATTTGAGTTCACTGTACCAAAGTGAAAAGAAAAAAGTTTGCAAATTACATCAATGAAAAGAGGAGAAAAAATAGACTCCTATGCTTCAATAAAAGTACCCTTGCTACAAAATGGGGTTACTTTAAAAATATTCAAAAAGAATCCAAAGATTGAAAAACTTGCCAAGTATCAAATTGCCAAACATGAAAATGGCAAAGAAATGTTCTCAAAAGTCAAATGCCACAAGAAATTGGGGGGAAAAACCAAAAGCAAACTACCATTGTGAAACTCAAAGCATAATGATCCCTTTTATCTGTTGATGATCCTTCCTTTGTTGCATGGTGGAGAGGGGACGACCCTTGACAAAAGCATTTAGCGATTGAGGATAAAAGTAGCCTAGTTTGACACAACTTGCAGGTGATTTATTAGTATCCTTTTAGACTTAGTAGCTTGGATAAATGATATCTACAATGGAATGTGTACCCTTAGATTGCTTCCCCTTTAGATGATTTACGCCACTTAGATGAGGAAAGTGGCTATTCTTTTGTCGATGCATCCATTACTTGTTTTTGTGTGCTTAATACTTGGATGAATCGCCATTTTGGCAAGCCCCACCTTGGCTTGCAAGAAGGCATCTTACCTCATAGGTGTCTTGTTGTGAGTTGAAGGGGCGGCGTGAGACCCGATAATTGTCTCACATCGGCTAGTAGTATTAATAAAGGTCATAATTTTAGTTACCTCTTTACTCGGGACGAGCAAAGGTTCGGTTTGGGGATATTTGATGTGACTCATATTTGTGCACATTTAGTCCCTGGCCTCGTTCCTCTGCTTTCTAATGCTTATTAGGGTCGTTTCTTGTCTTTATTTCCCTACTTTGCATATTCTTTGAGGTTTTGTGTCCTTGGTAGGAAAGGATTGCTAGCCTCGCATTTAATTATGGAGCAAATTAGAGGTAAATGGAGTGCATCCAATGACCAAGTATCAAAGAGGAGACCATTACTAAAGGCCTAAGTGAATAAATCAAGTAGAATGGGCAATGATGAAGACCCCCACGACCCCTCAACAATCCCCACGGATGCTTAGGCAGTCAAAGAAGAAGAAGAGATGATCAAAGATCCGGGCGTCCCGAGCTAAGGTCGGGCGTCTCAAGACTCAATCCGGGCGTCTCACCGCCAGGTCGAGTGGATCCCTGGGCAGCACGAGCTTGCTTCAAAGTCAAGTCGGGCGGCTCTTTATGGGACTTGCAAGGCACTAATCTTCTTCTTAGGGACTTAGTCGTCATTTAAGCCCTTAGTTACCCTAATACTTGTACTTACTATAAATACCCCATTGTGTTAGGGGACTAATCACAAAGTTTTACCAATAGATAATCAAGTTAATTTACCAATTAGTTTAGTAGATCTTCCTAATCAAGTTGTATTTACTCAACTCAATATTAATCAAATCTTAATTCCTCTTTATTCATTCAAGTGTTCTTAGTTTTAGTTGGGTAATTTGAAGACTATTTGGGTTTATTGAAGACTTGACAACTCTTCATCATTCATCAAGTGTTCTTCTATTATTCTTTGGTTATTATTCGGATCATCCTTAAGTTGGTAAAATCCCTTTATCCTTGCTTAATTATTGCTTTACTCATTCACCATGTTTAACTTTGCTAACATGATTGACACCTTTATTAGCATGTTTACCATAAAATGAGTGAGTAGTCTCCTAGCTAGGTTTAATGGGGGATTATGGGAACTAAAACATGGGGGTAGATCCATACTTAATCTAATATGTTTTTATAAGATTGCTTGCTTGTTGTACTTTCAACTTATGCACATGTTATGCTTGATAAATTGCTTGATTGAAAACCTTGAATGCATACATTTGTTATCTATTGAACAAGACTTGTAAGATATAAACTAACTCGAGTCTTGTTAAACCATGTATAAAGTTGAATAGGAAGAAACTAAGTCGACTTGTAGGTGTTGTACAGTCTTGACCGACTCGGCTCCGGGACCCAAATCTTCCTAGGAATTGTAAGACATAAACTAACTCGATTCCAATACAACAATAATTTGCTTGGAACTATGTAAACATGTTTGTATAATCACCACCATGAATCCCCTATGAACCCATACCCTAGTACCTCAATCAATTGTTTACAACCCCCTTTTTGTTTACTTGCTTCATTTCTTTACATAGCATTGTTAAGTTGTTTAGTTTGATACCTCAATCTCAACCCAATTTATCACACCCTAAGACATAGCTCTCTACAACCGATAACTTAATTCAATACCCGTCCTTTGGGATACGACCTTTACTTGCCACTCTACTAAGAGTAGTTTGTTTAGTTTATAAATATTGTTTTGGTTGGTTAGCATAGGCGACAAAGTTTCGAACCGTACCAGCAAGCTTTTGATCCAATATTTGATAAGGAATTGTTACAAGTTTTAAGGGAACCCTTGTGAAGAGGCCGCGTTGACGACCGTGACATACGAGGGATGAGTTTGAATTTTAATAATTGAGATATATGATGGTGGAATTAGTATTACCAAGCTTGGTTTTCGCGGTTATGAGAGTGCTAGTGTGATATGTAAAGCATGTGGGCTCAATTATGTCGTCAAAGTATTCTGCTTTCTAGTGTTATGTAGTATGGCCGCTTAAGAAAAGTGTGTTTGCATGGAGTGTGAAGGTAGTAGGGTGAAATTTTGGCCTATGAACGGTAGCATAGATGTTGTTTGTAAACTTGCCTCCCAATCGTTAGGTAGAACGCCCACGGTGTACATCGTGACGTTGTTGTAGTGCCTAATTGAGTGATGAAATAGGGAAGCTTGGAAACGAGTTTAAGAATGCAAACCTCATGCCCAGGTGACACTCGGCTGAGTGCACCATGTACTCGACCGAGTGGACGTCTACTCGGCCGAGCGGCCTCCTACACTCGACCGAGTGGTCTACTTTGACCCTTGTTTTGTCAATACTCGACCTAATATTGGGTATATACCCATATTTTCACAATTTATAATGGTTGGTTTGTGTCAGATGAGCATATTGACCCCATATAGATAAGACCTTCTGAATTGGTTGCATTATGTGACTTTTGAGTGAAATTTAAATGAAAGTTTTTAATTGACATGTGTAATTGGATGACAAAAATGATTTAATAATCTTGTTTGATGTGTGTTAGTTGGCGTGGTTTTGTTTTGTTGTGTAAAAGTAAAATGAAACAAGCAAATTGTGTGTCGCATAATGGTCATTGCATGATAGTGATTGTGGCCTTCTGTATGAGCGGAAGTGTTGATGATGAATAAGAACGGATATGGAAACACATATGTTATCATGTGGTGGCTTTGGCGCGGTATATGCGTGGCATGATGTCCGTAAATAGGAATGTTGATCATTGTTGAGTCACATAACGAGAAAATTTGCATTAATTGATTATTTCCTAAAGTCCGCGTATTGGTTTTTTGATTTGCATACATGTGAAGGCATGGGAATTGACGTGACATAGATACATAGAAATAATCGAGTTATACCCCGTGATAGATACACATTCATATAACAAACACGAGTTGGGAGTTATTTATGGGATTAGAGTTTTGAAACGTGGGTTGGACCTTGTGCTTTGACGTTTGGGAGGCTTATAGAGTTGGGTTTTAGAAATGGCATAAGACGATATAAGATTTGATTACGGATTTGCAATGAGTAAGAGAGAGTGTTAAACCTGGAACAGTCACTTGTGAATATTGGTAATGAGCGTATGAGAACACATGATGAGCTTGATAGTTGAACTTCAAGGCGAAGTTCTCTTTTAGGGAGAGTGGATGTAATAATTTGTAAATTAACGAAAGAGTATTGGGAATCGATGTTTGATTAGTGTGTGAATCGATTTGGGTTTTGTGGATTAGTAGCATTGGTACTATGGAACTTGACAGGTAGTACTAAGGGTGTTGTGGTAGTGAGAGTCACTTATGAGGTTGACCTTTTCCGTTGAGTGGATGCTACAAGTTTATGCGGCGTCTTTCGGGATAGTGTTACCTTGGCCTTGTGAAAGGAGAGTAAGGACCGAGATTGTGACGAGATATAGAGTATAGAGTTAGTAGTACCTTATTAGAGTCATATGTGAACTTCGGGGACGAAGTTCTTTTTAAGGAAGGAAGAGTGTAATACCTCGTAGTTTCTAAGGCTTTTACTCGACCGAGTAGACCAAGTGTACCGAGTATAACCTATATTAGACTTAGTGGAGTTGTGATAATGCCCTTCTGTAGAAGGGTCGTCGTAAAATAGTCATAACTTGAGATCTATACATGATATTGATGTGATTCTAATTGCAGGTGATAGCTTCTTCTGTTACAATTCCAACGGTAGGTCAACCGCCCAAAATTACCAAGGAACGAGTGAGATATGACTGTTTTACGAAAATTGGTCATTGCTGAGAATTGTGTCGCACTCGACCGAGTGAGGTTCACTCGACCGAGTGGACTCGGCACTCTATCGAGTGAGTGACACTCGATCGAGTGGACTCGCCACTCGACTGAGTGGCGCTGAATCAGAACACGGGATAAGAAAATCTTATCCCCTTATTTTCATTCATTATATTGTGACACCCATATATATCAGGGAGCCTTAACAAGACCTTCCCTAGCATATAAGGGCATCACCATGTCGGTTGCCCGAGGACAGTAATAATCAAATGTCGATAGAATAACGATTGAGTTATTTTACAGTGATTACAAACTAAGATAAACAAAAGGTACAACTCGAACTACTACCAACTATGTGAATTACACTTCTGTCATGACCACTTAAAGATTTATCCCGCCTAGACTTCAGTTATCATCCAAGATATCACCTGCTAAGACTGATTTCTCACCATAAGGGATCACGGCAGACACAACAGAAATAGACAAGAAGACAAACCACACAAGGTCAGTAACTGAATGAACACACCAAGCATTGACACTACAATACAAACACAACAGCACACATAAGCCACATCTCCTCTAGCCAAACACTGTCACCGACTGTCCACTGGACAAGCCCTGCTAGTGGGGGACCGCAGCAATTCCCACCTAAGCCCCGCTCATCATACCGAGTGATAACCATGTCCCATTAATGTGCACATCCCCTCCCGTGGCGGGTTCCACGAAGGGCAAAACTAGGGCGTGAAGCCACTCCCGCAAGTGACCCCACTCAGCCGAGGACGCACCTCGAGAACCAGAGACACACAACCACAAACAGTCGTACCACTACAGCGATAATCAGTACAACACAACACCAATTACCACAACCAATCAGCCATAACGACACAACAATCAACTAAATCACATTAAAAGACACTCTAACAACCAACAGTACTGAGTAGGCGAACCTAACTTTAGCGCACCGCAGCGATTCCACCTCCGACCACAAGATGTCAAACAACCACGCAACACACCTATACAAACAGTACAACCATCTATCACAACAACTACAACCCTAACTGAAAACAACAACGACAATGATGATGACGATGACATACCTACGCATAGCTATCCGCCGTCAAGACCGCTACCCGACTCAAGCAACCTATCCCCATGGCATAAGCATCCTCAAGGACCTCAAAGGAAGGAACTATTGTGAAGGGAAGAAGAAGAGGCGACATCTAGGTTTAGAGGAAAGAGGCGGAAATGATTTGCGGTTCTGCGAAACAGGATATATAACTCCTCGTTGTAAACACGCTACTCGATCGAGTAACTAACTTACTCGATCGAGTGGCCTCTACTCGATCGAGCCTCCCAGCTACTCGATCGAGTAGCCCCGACTAGATCGCGTACCACTCACCCAAAGCTTACCACTTCACAAGTCATCGCTCGTAAGGTTTCCAAAGGTCAAGACATGCCACTAAGGTCGGTCACCATCAGTCAACGGGTCCCTAAAAGGACGGTTATTATAGTCTTCCCCCCTTAAAAGAACTTCGTCCCCGACGTTCGACTCATCCTCTCCCAAACGTCACGATAAAGAAACCAAGGTCGACACCACCGTTTACCCGACACAGGTCAACATAACTGTTTAGAAATACTATTCCACTACGTATGTCCGTCAAACATCATCATCATCATCCACCTTAGCACACAACACACACACGATCCTCAACGAATCACTAACTTCCTTTTTGAATTATTGAACGCATACCAACCATAAGGACGACCAACTCGACTATCACTTATACTACTACATTATATTATTCAAACATGCACCAACACGATCACGAGATAATACTGTCATTCATCACCGGCCAATAACTACCACTTACAAAACACACAACACAACGGTCTTATCACAGATTCACAACAACACATGTTCCTGATTTACACCACATATGTTTTATTATACTCGATTACTTTAACCGCACAATACCATTCTACTAATAACATTGAATTCTCAAGTCATCATAACGAATAACTACTGAAATAAAGTATACAACATGCTATTTCATTCAACAATTGTAAATTCTTACCCAATTGTACCAAACCCACTTATGAAGCTATCCAAACAATCATATAAAACTATTCAAACAATCATCCACGTACTTTAAAATACCAAAAAAATATTGCAAAATTGTTATAATTACATCATTTTTCTTTTGCGACATTACTCTTCCCCTCTTAAAAGGAACTTCGTCCCCGAAGTTCACCGTCAAGCAACTTCCCTGTCCCTCAAACCAATATATGCGATATTACTAGACATTACTCATAAACCACAAGACAAGATTGATTCACACCAACACAACCCACTCTTTGCCAATACATGATTACAACTCCTACAAACATAAAACCATCGAAATTCTGTAGCAAACCGCAAGATCTATTATCACAACTTAACAGCTAGGTCCCAATTAGTTGTTATACGATCATACCGGACATGCGACAACATTAGAAATGTAGTATCCCATTTATCCCGTTTGACTTAATATAGGCTACAAAGTAATACAAATACCACCAAAAATTGTACAATTTGACCAAGATGCACATTCGACTCATAACGGCAACGATACTTTCTTGACATTACACAAACATGACCCACATGATACATACGTATGTGAAATTATGTCAACTTCAACAACACCACCGCACCTTATATTACTTACCTCAATGTGAATTATCGTTTCGACTAATATACATGGCATTGAAAATTATACTCATAAGACGACCACACACAATTACAAAATCAACGGTGAAGCTAAAAAATGTTACTAAACACCCACAATAAAGATTAACCTAATAACATTCAAAGATATGATGATTCAAACAAATCTCAACTCGAAAAGTTCCTGTAACAGTGACACTCGATTGCGTTGGTCAGGCACTCTATCGAGTTGGCCTTACTCGATCGACCTCATCAGCTACTAGATCGATTAAGCTGAGGTCAGACTACTCCTTCTAAGGTCATACCTGCAGCTACTCGATCGAGTTAGGGGCACTCGATCGAGATGCCACACCTCCAAAAGTCCTCTAAATTCCAAGTTAAACCAAACAAACATAGATACATGAGTCAGGATGCTCTCCCGACCCTAAAATCCTGCATAACATGTCTAAAACTACTCAAGTACGGCCTTATGGCCAACCATACAAACTAAAGATCCATAAAAGTACCTACCAAAAACAAAAGTAATATCCACTACAACCATGAAACAAAGAAGAAAGAAAATGGAGTATATCACTCCTCCTGCTCCTCCTCCATGACCTCATCATCACCGCCACCACCAGAAGTGCCTGCTCCCGCCGCGTCATGACCCGCATCACCACTAACACCAGCATCTGCTCCCATATGCCAAGGGGCCAAACAAGCATAGGGGTACGACTGAGGCTCTCCCCAAGTGGACCTATCCACACCATAAGAATGGAAGACCCCACTGTTATCCCCGACACCTCTCTACCACACCGGATGAGCTCCCTGGTCGTACTCACTTGGAGCTTAGTTTTCGGTTGCTTGTCATTAGGAGCACCTAGACCAAAACAATATTTATATCTCCACAAACAGCTCTACTATTAGTAAAGAGGTAAGTAAAGGTCGGATCCCAAGGGACGGGTATTGATGTTGGATTTTCGATTGTAAGTAGCGGTGTCTAGGGGTGTCACGATTTGGGTTAAGATAAGAAGATCTCTAAACTAAATAACAATTAAAGTAAACAAGCAAGATGACTAAAATGAGTTGCAAACAATTGATTAAAGGTACTAGGGTGTCATGGGTTCATAGGGGCTTCATGGGATTTGATCTTTCAAACATATTTTCAAATTATAAGCAAGTAATTATTGTTGTGATAGGATCGAGTTGGTTTATATCTTACAATCCTAGGAAGGTTTGAGTCCCGGAGCCGAATCGATTAGATTGTACAACACCTACAAGTCGACTTAATCCTCCCTACTCAACTATATGCATGGTCTAATGAGACTCGAGTTGGTTTATGTCTCACAAGTCTCATTGAAAAGGTAAGTGATGGGTAAACAATGCAAGGATTCATAGGCTCGCATTTCATCAAGCATAACATGTGCATAAGTTGAGATCACAACAAGCAAGCAAATAAATTATGAAAACATATTAAATAAAGCATGAATCATCCCCATGTTGGTTTCCCCTAATTACCCATTAACCCTAGTTAAGGAAACTACTCACTCATTATCAATTTTAACATATTAACAAGGTTGTCAATCATATTAACAAAGCAAAACATGATGGGATTAAGAAAATTATACCTAATGATGATTCCAAAATAATAATGCAAAGAATAAAAGAAGTACTTGATGATTGATAAAAGGTTGTCAATCTCCCAATAAACCCAAATAATCTTCAATTACCCAAAATAAAGGATGAATAAAAGAGAAATTAAGGAAATGAGATTTGTATTAATATTTGATTAGAAGTTGATTACAACATTAAAGAGAGATTAGAATAATATAAACTACACTAAAGATTGATAAGAAGATGATGTAAATCTAATTTGACTAATGGGGTATTTATAGTGGGGATTAGGTGCACAAATTAGGGTTTACTAAGGGCTTAAATGACGATTAAGTCTCTGAGGAATCACTCCTCTCAGAAAAGATGCGGGTCTCCTTTTTGCTAGTCTTCTAAAAATATGCGCATCTTCAATGGAGGGAAGAAGAGGACGTGTTGTCCTGTAACACAATCCGAGCGTCCAAGGGTCGGGACGAGCGGATTCTCAGGTGGCTGGACGAGCGGCTTCAAGCTTGGACGATCGTTCTGGGAAGCTGCTGGACGGGCGTCCCGAGTGGTGGGACGAGCGGATCCTGGCCCAGCCTTCCTTTTTCTTCTTTTCTTCTTCCAACAATCCTCCGGGATCTTGTCGGAGATGCAAAGATTTATTCATCATTGCCCATCTACTACAATATGTACAAAGGCCTTCTAGTCTTGTCTTCTCTTTGATGCTTGGTCATTAGATTCGATCAATTTAGCTCTATTTTGCCATGAAAATGAAAGGTTTGCACTCCTCTCCTACCAAGGAAACAAAACCTCAAAGAATATGCAAAACAAAGGACTAAAGATAGTAAATGACCCAAATAATCACTAAAAAGCATAGGAACGAGGCTAATTCGGGGACTACATATGCTCAAATATTGATCACATCAAATATCCCCAAACCGAACCTTTGCTCGTCCCGAGTAAAGAGGTGACAAAAACTAGGACCCTTATTTAAACTAACCTACTAGCATAGCCGATTTGAGACAATTAGCGGGTCACACTCCGCCCCTTCAACTCACAACAAGACAACCATGAGGTAGGATGCCTTCTTGCAAGGCAAGGTGGGTCTTGCCAAAATGGCGACACATCCAACCAATAAAGCACATAAAATCAAGTAATGGATTCATCTACAAAAGAATAGCCACTTTCCTCATCTAAGTGGCGGAAATTATCTAAAGGGGAAGCAATTCAAGGGTACACACTCCTTCATAGATATGGTTTCTTCAAAAAACTAAGCCTAGAAGGATACCAATAAATCACCTCCAAGTTGTGTCAAGCTAGGGTTCCTTTGTCCTCAATCGTTAAATGCTTTTGTCAAGAGTAGACTCCCTATGATGTTAGAACCACTGGAGGATCGCGGAATTCCCCTTCTTGCCTAGACAAGAAGAAGAGTCGTCCCCTCTCTACCATGTACAAAAATGGATATGATGGATAAAGGGATCAATAGTATTTGAGTTTTATTTGGGAGTTTGCTTTTGTTGTTGTTTTTCCCCCAAATTTGTTGTGACATTTGACATTTGAGAACACTTTCTTTTGCCATTTCTTTTTTATGTTCGGCATTTCAATATTGATAATTTTTCAACTTATCTTTGCATTTTCTTTTGAACATTTTCAAAGTCACCCTATATGTAGTAAGGGTGCTTATATTTGAAGCATTAGGAGTCTATATTTGCTCCTCTTTTCTTTTGATGCAATTTGCAAACTTTTTCAACTTTCATTTCATTTCTTGAACTCAAATTTGAACAATTTTTGTTTTGTGCTCATTCCCTTTGATGACAAAATGTATGGTAGAACACGGATGAATGATGGTTGCATGGTTTCAAGGGTCACCTTGTAATAATTGGTAGCCAAGAAGTTATCACACCACAAGGTACTCTTGACTAGGCCTTAATCCATGGGTCAAAGGATACTAGCATGACACATCCTAGGGTGTTTTGCAAGTATTCTAACAACCAAAGTCTTAAGAAGAAAAAGCATCTACTAGGGCCTATATACACTTGTCAAGCTTCCCAAGTAGACAGTTTCACAAAATTTTTTCCTAAATGCAACTATATGCCATGATGCAACTAACATTTATACATCCTAATGCATATGCTTCTACCAACTAATATGCCAAATAATCTAAATGCAATCCAAAATTCACATTGTTTTTACCGCATCAATCAAAATAAAGCCACATAGTCATTAACATAAAGAGGAAAAAGGAGATTGGAAAGATCATACCATGCGGTCTTCAATATCCTCATGTCTCGGATGTGGCGTAGTCGATCAATGTGAAAGAGGATGAACAAACACAATATATACAAAACAATATATAAAAGTCTACACTAAAAAGGAATGAACATGTTTTTGATTTTTTCAATTTTTTTGGATTTTGAAATTTTTGATTTTTTTGGATTTTGAGTAAAAGTCAAGTTAGAATTTCCCATCCCCACACTAGTATGGGCATTTTCCTCAATGGCCAATACAATAGGAAATTATGCAATGAATATGCATGATTTCTAAACTAAATGCAAATTATACTAAGCTACACTACATGATGCATGTGTTTTTGTTATGGCGGAGAGCATAATTTAAATTATCTTCCATTGCATATGCACGGACTTCCCCAAACCAAAATAGACATTATTTCTAATGTCTTGAATTTCGGGGGAGTTTATTCACATGGAATGCAATGCATGAAACTAAAGATTGTCATTTTGGATTTTACAAGTTGGGAACAAAGATAAAGAACACCTTAATGAAGCCAAGGTGTTAGTCCTCAAATGTTGCTAGGACTCCACAAAATGATCAAAACAAATATGGTACAACAAATTAGGAAAACATCAAATTCTTTTCATGAAAGTTAAAAACAGAAGGGATAAAGGAAACTTTACTTAAGTCTTGACGGGTGCCTCTTGCCCGCTCCATCAAGCTATGAAGAGATCCCTAGAGATCGCCATTATCCCCTTCTAAGTCACTATCCCAAGCCTCTTTGGATGCATCACATGCATTGAAGTCCATGAACTCATCTTCCTCACTATTGAGCTCCACCGTATCTCCACCACAATATTTATCGCTCCCTTCGCCTTCTTGCCCATTTGCTCCTTTATTTGCTCTTTTAGAGTTTGGGAAGAGAATGTCCATTTAGGCCCAAGAGGGAAACATTCCCTCCTTGCTAAGCTTCCCTTGTTGAACCAAATGGTGGAATTGTGGGTATACAGCATAGTAGCTATCCACGGTGGCTTCATATTGACGGAAATGCATGTCTTGGAGAATTCCCGTCATAAAATCGTCTCGGGGGAGGATGAAGGGGTTAGGGTGATTGTATGGTTGGTATTGTAAAGGGTAGGGAGGTATCTGGATCTTTTCATTTTGTTGTTGTGGCTCGTTTTGTTGTTGTTGGGTTTGTGGTGGCTGTTGATTTGCTTGGTTCGGGTTTGTGGAGATGAGATATGACGGGATTGGGGATAGACGACCCCTCCTTGGTGAAATTCTCGGTAAACCGTTCATTGGCAAGTAGATAGGATTGCTCCCTTTTGTTTTCATTAAACCTTGAATTGAAGTGTTTTGCGAGTCTTGTAATGAGTCCTCCATTGACGAAATGCTTCATCCCATCGTCATCTCCATTTTCAAACTTAGCTCATTTCTCGAGGAGTACAAGTGGTGCATTAAAATGATAACCACTCTTTCCTTGGATCTCAAGATATGATTCCATGAATACGAGATCAAGCTCATTTACAAATGCCGGGTCTCGGCGTGCAAGAATAGTTCCGGATAAGAACCGGTAAGTGAGCCTTAGAATAGGGTTTTGGATGTGTAATGCCAAACATTCCTTGATATACAAAAAGTCTTGACCGGTCATGGCTCTCCACAATGGTGCCACACTATACTTCTTCGGTCTTGATGTTTGGGTAGGCGAAACATCCAAACTGAGTACATTTGCAAACTCAACAAGAGTCATCATCCTTGTCACATTCTCCAATCTAAACTCTATGCAAATTGTTTTGTTCAAAGTTGTGATCTTTAAGAAACATAAGAACTCAAGAACAAGAGGTCGGTAGGTTAATCAAGTGGTGTTAGTCCAGTGGTAGCTGGGTTAAACATTGAAGCTTGCAGAAATGCAGGAGTTGAGAGGTCCCAGGTTCGACTACCAGTTAGGGCGATGATCACTTGGCCACTGAAGCCCCCGAAGGGGGTGGATTACATGGTCCATGCGGTGGTGCGGGAATACATGGGCCCGGGGGGGACTCAACCCCTCGTCATCAAAAAAAAAAAAAAAAAAAAAAGAGGTTGGTAGGTTTGCTCATGTAAGTGGAACAAGGTAGAAAGACCAAACAACTCAAAATGGGCTTCCGTTTGATGGTATATTCCAAGCTTTCTTAATGTTTTATGGCATAGAAATTTGGTAGGAAGATTATTCTTACCAAGTAGTCGGTGAAAGACAAGCCTTTAAACATCGTTCACAAATTCAATGTTGTAAATATCGTCAAGCTTGGTGAGATCCACAATCTCTTCATGTTCCCTTCTTAGAGTGTTGGTGTGAGAAGTAGATGAGCTTCCTCTCACTCTTAGTCTTCTTCTTTCCCTAAATGAAGATCCTCTTGGTCCCATTCTTTGATTGTAGATTTGAAATTTGATTTGTTGAAATATGGAGATGCTCTTTGTGAATTAGATCTTGCTTTTTAATCTTTTTGAAACCCTAGAATTTGGGGGTTTTATTTTTGTGGAGTGAATGAGTGCTTGAGATATGGTTTGGAGTCATAAGAGAGGGGGTTTTTATATTATAAGTGGAAAGAAGGACGAGGTGTCACAAATTGTGTGGTGGGGGAGAAGATTGATTGCGAAAATCGGAAGTAGAAGACGCAGGGGGACGCGCGGCTTTGTCATCGGGATGATCAGATTCTTACATGCTGGGACGAGCGGATTCAACAAGGGACGCTCGGTTTCTCTTACAGAGAAAAATTTCAGATTTTGAAACAGCCAGGACGAGCGTCCTAAAGTTGGGACTAGCGTCTCTCCACAGTAGGACGAGCGGCTTCTCCAGCAGACGCTCGGATTTTGTTACAGCGAAAAATCCCAGAAACTTTTGTCAACTAGACGATCAGATTCCCAACGCGACGGGCGTCCGGAATAGGACGAGCGGATCAGCACTTGAGACGCTCGGATTTCAGGTCAGAACTAAACAGCTGGTTGTCAGCTCAGTAGGACGAGCGGATTCCTGGGGCGACCCTCGGACTCTCTGCCTGGACGAGCGTCTTCTTCTCGGGACGCTTGGATTCCTCCTGCCTTTCTTTGACTCGGATAGAAATATTTCCCCATACTTAAAATTAGTTCCTTCATTCATCAAAATGATTAGTGATCCTCCCTCACTTACTCTCATGGAAAGAACCATGTTTATGAAAGAAGTGCAATAAAATTAAAAGTACAAGTAAGAAGGGTTAGTATATTTACAAGTGGTGGTTTATGGAGGACTCCACCAAACTCTCCTTTTGATGATTTCTTCAAGGATGAGGAGGCCCGAGGTGTTGGAAATTATTAATCTCATTAATTAACATATTCATATATGAAACAATTTATTTAGTCATAAAATAAATTCTAGATCTTATGCATGCAAACATGAACAAAAGTAGAGAAGAAATCATTGTTCTTACTATAAGATTTTGGTCTTATGGCCACCAACAAGATCTCCTTCTTGTTAGTTCTTGAGCTTTCCAATAATGGATGAACATTCATGACTTCAAAATAGAAGCCCTCCAGTAAGTAGCACCCAAGACTATCCCAAAATCCCACAAACTAACATGTACTAGATATTTGTAATGTGGTTTACCTTAAAATCGGTTACTATTACTCATATACTACTACTAGTATTATTAGTGTTTGATTTGTACAAATTTGATTCATAAAACTTGATTTTATGAAGAACAAGAGAGAGAAGGTTGTTAGGTTTTCACAAAACATAAGAGAATGAATTATTGAGGAAAAACTCTCCATAATATGTACAAAACCCGGTTGGTACATGAGGATTATAGACCATTTTTCTTTTTCCTTTTTGTCTTCACAAGACAAATTGTGTAAGCCTTTGTCCATAGTCATGTCACTATTAAGTGTCATAGACAAATGAATAAGAAAAAACTTCTAAAATTTGCCCACCAATTTCGGTTTTGATGTGTAATATGGAGTCCATTTTATTTTTGTCAATTGTACAATTGTATGTCATGTGACATGTGACATGTCTTATGTCATGTTTTAATTTAAAATGCATATTTAACAAATTAAATATCATTTACAAATTAAATAAATCACATTTAACAAATTGACTAGTAATTCAAAATTACTTTCACATAAAATGGTCATTTAATTACTAGTTAGTATAATTTATAACATCTTGTAATTATAACTAACTTATCATTCTCATCTCGCGTGTTTCGCAAACACCGATTCATTTTAGTAATATAACTTCTTAAATTACTAAATAAAATCTTATTTAATCACATTATAATAAGATGTCATTTTCTCTCTTATGATGATAATTTGTTCAATTTTAAGGAATTAATTAATCTGTATCGACATACAATTAATTAACCCTTTTCAATTAAGGGAATCGTCCTTTAGGTGTGACCTCAAGGGATCAACTGATCACCACCGTCGCACGACAGTAATGTCAAACTCTAGCCAGCCAATCATTACCGATATGTGCGGACCAGTTGACTATATATTTAATGTTTCATCCCTTTCGTATTCTTGTTATGAGATTTAAATATGTGATCAATATGATCGACAATTGTGATCGCATTATTGTCGGAGGACACATATTCCAACAATCTCCCACTTGTCCTCGACAAGTGTGCGTCACTAATTCTCTTGTCCTATTACGATCTCCCACTCAATGCAAGGTGTCTTTCGGGTCGTACTTGCAAGTAATCATATCGAGAGTAGTTTCCTCGATGTGGAGAATACTTGATTGACCGGAATTTTCTACCATAGAAACCTTCCGAGCGTGGCCACGCATTTCCAGTTCATTACTCCTCGAGTGGCCCTAAGATATTGTTTTAACCCTGACAAGGGGGTGGATAATTCCTATCGCACTTATTCCCTTCGACTAGCCACAGCATCATAACCCAAAATATGCCCATTTGACCCCATTTACGAAGGTCGTAGTAACATAAATCAAAGTTAATCTGAAACTGTGCCATCTTAAGCGAACAGTCTTTAGTCAAAAGAATCGACTCATTAGAATACTATCGTAGCTCTCGCCATGACCAGGCTATATAAATTTGACAGAACTCTATAAGCGGTCACTGCCCGACAAAGTGTTCCTAACAGTCTGCCTATGTGATCTACTATTCATCTCACATGACTCTATGGCACTTGAACTTGCCATCAATCGCATCACACTATAGTCACTTCGAGACGTCACCTCATACAAGTGACTATGGGCGAATACCATGTTAATCCGGGTTCACTTTAACGGGGTTCAATGTTGTCTCTACAACCCGTTTGGATGTAACAAAGTATAAAAGGAGTTTTTCAGCTTAAAAACTCGAGCGCAAATGTGATTATCACATATGAATAGTCAATACATGATTACTATTTCATATTCTATAATCTAATTTGATCTTTTATGTAGTTATTAATCTCAATTCAATTGAAATGACATGACTCATCATGTTAAGCCTATGAAAAGGCTTTGGTTAGTAGGTTTTATCAACTTCTTGTACCTAACTCAACTTACTACATACTCGTTTTCCTTTGTAATATATACATTTGCATCACAAAACTTTTTGAGTACCTGTCGAGATCCAATGAAGACATAATCCCTCTAGCCTTAGAATAGCTCCCACTGTTTTCACAGTGTGCGGGACTCATCCTTCTTGCACATCTCATGATTGCAAGTGTACTCAATTTCCGTTGTAAATATTTCTCATTGTTCTTTATTGCCTAGAACGATTCTAGAAAATCTATTTCTTAGATAACATAACCACAATGGTATCTTAACCATCCTAATGTATTTTGATTATGGTTTTGTTGGAAACCATGCGCAATCTCAATTGTCAATTGTCATTTGTGTAATACCCTTACACAAAATTGCATCAAAAACACTTTGCATTACATCCTTAATGCTTCTGCAAGCACTTAAGGGTAAACTTTATGGCTTACTTGGTAACTATTACTTAAATTCGATTTGAAACAATTCATCATACTCAAAGTATATGAAGTGTTATACATCATATCCTATTTAATTGATTCGACAGCGGAAGCAAATGGAATTAATCAAATATGTTCAACTTGATTGAACTAGTCATGAATCTTATCAACATAAGACTTCTTATTTGACATTTATATCATGTAGATTTATCTTCATAAATCCGTATATTGAAGATGTACTATATATCTATAAAGTCTTAAATCATTCGCAATGATCAATATGTCATCCATATATAAGACTAATTAAAATTTCCGTAACTCCCACTAAACTCCATGTATAAACACAACTTCTCGACTTATCGAGAAAAGTTTTATAACATGATAAAAACATTGATTCCAACTCATTGATGTCCTACTTAAGAACCTCTCTTAAGTTTCACATTATCTTAGGATTGCAAGAATCTACAAAACTCAAGACATGTATTGAATACATTCCTTCTAATTGAAGAAGTGAGTTTTAGATTCAATTGCTATATGTATATCATTATAATGATACACAATCCCTAAGAAGATCCAAATAGACTTAAGCATTTCAACTAGTTCAAAAACCATTTGCAACCAATCAAGCTTTGATATTTAACAATTCACTTGGAATTTATTTCGGATTTTCATGGCTCTAAGCCTTGTATTGAGTTGTGACTTAAACACTCTCATGTAAGTCATATGTTCATTACTTTCCAGAAGTAATCAACTTGAATCAAACAATTTCTTTGTAAGTTGCAAGCTCTTTATGATGAAAAAGTAACACTAATTCTTCATCTTCGACAAGTGATGACTTTAACCTCCTAGGTTTTGAAGAAACAACGTCTAATGCAAAAAACGTCTCATGTAGCCAAGAAGGACCAGTTTCTTGCGACATAACATTCTTTGTGGCTCTTGAATAATTTCTCCCACTCTGTCTTCTAGAAATAAACTTGTATTCTAGAAAGACAGCTTCACGAGCCACAAACCCGTTGTACTCGTGATTATAGTAAGGGAAAATGAGCATTTGTTTCTTTTGAAAAACTTACAAACATGGTACCCTACCATTTCATATCTCATATGATTCGTATTAGATTTAGTGGAAAAATAATTTATACAAAATGATAAAATCCCCAAAAGGATCAAGTAACTCAGAGTAACTTGATTGAACTCCAAACCATATCGAATAGCGTTTTATTTCTTATCCAACCACTCATTCTTCCATAATGTGTGTTAAGAGAGATTAACATGTAATACTATTGAAGGAAATGTAGATTCATATACATGTTAACATACTCTTATATGTCTAAATAATTTGTCATAAAATTAAAACGGATCTTATGCATGCAAACAATGATATAAATAGAGGAGAAATCATGTCCTTACAAAATGGATTTCGGCTATTAGGGCACAAGAGAGATCACCTATCTCTTCTTGTTCTTGAGCTATTCCAATGGAAGAACAAAGATCTAAGTGTAAGATATCTCCCTATGCTTTATACCCAAGGCTTCTCTTAATTAAATTAATATTACAAATACTAGTTATAATATTAATCAAGGTAGAAAAATGGAACCAAAATATTTATAAACTCTTATATTATTTCGGTTTTTAGAGAGATAAAAGGGAGGATTTTATTTCTCTCTAAAACTCTAATTTTTGGATGAGTGAATTAGAATGAATACCCACTAAAACATTTTAGTGTTATTAGGTAAAATTATAAGAAAAACAATGATCACATTTTGCTTCCCAAAACCGTGTAAGAGGAGCTTTAGGGTGAGCCAATGCATGGAGAAATTGTTCTTCACAAGGAACAATAGGCTTGCATGGCTAGGTTGCTTTTTAATCATTGTGTTTTCCACTAATCACAAACAACTTATAATTAGTTAAACACCTTCTAATTTTTCGGCCCTTTACATAATATGGTGTCCATATTATTTTTGTCAATTGTCTATATGTTACATGTCACATGTCACATATATTTGTTATGTAATTTTTAACTTATTAAAAATCAACGTATTAATAAAAATACGTCACATACAAAATCGACTTTAGTAATATCATAATTACTAGTACCAAAATATTTTACCAATTATAAATCACAACTGGTTGCATTTATAACAATTCATTCAATTTAATTGCTACATTAAACAATTATTTCATCCGAGTAATGATACAATTCAATTACTCAGACCGTACCTTATTTAATCACATTTCAATATGATACGTAAATTTTACTTCCAAAATCGTCCGTCAATTTTCAAGTAATTTAATTAACTCGTAACATTATACGATTAATTAAATAATCAATTAAGAGTATTGCCCTTTAGGTATGACCTAGGGGGTCAATTGATCACCACCGTCACACGACAAGAATGTCAAACTCTAGTCAGCCAATCATTACCGATATATGTTGACCGAGTTGTGTAACAAAATTACTTCCCAATTGTATTCATTTTAATGAGACTTAAACATGTGATCATCATGATCAATGATCGTGATCGCATTATTGTCGGAGGACACATATTCCAACAATCTCCCACTTGTCCTCGATAAGTGTGCGTCACCAATTCTCTTGTCCTATTACTATCTCCCACTCAATGCAAGGTGTCTTTGGGTCGTACTTGCAAGTGATCATATCGAGAGTGGTTTCCTCGATCCGGAGAATAAGCGATTGACCGGATTTATCCACTCGGATACCTTCCGAGCGTGGCCACGCATTTCGATTCATTACTCCTCGAGTGGCCCCGAGATATTGTTATAACCCCGACTAGGGGTGGACAATTCCTATCGCACTCATTCCTTCGACTAGCCACAGCCATCATAACCCAAAATATGCCCATTTGACCCCATTTACGAAGGTCGTAGTAACACAAATCAAAGTTAATCGAAACTGTGCCATCTTAGGCAAATAGTCTTTAGTCAAAAGAATCGACTCATTCGAATACTATAGTAGCTCTCGCCACGACCAGGCTATATAAATTTGCGAGAACTCTATAAGCGGTCATAAGGCCCGACAAAATGTTCCTAACAATCCGCCTATGTGATCGACTAGTCATCTCACATGACTCTATGGCACTTGAACTTGCCATCAATCGCATCACACTCTAGTCACTTCGAGACGTCACCTCATATAAGTAACTATGGGCAAAAACAATGTAATCCATGTTCACTTTAACGGGGTTCAATTGTCTCTACAACCCGTTTGGATATAACAATGTTCAAGGTGAGTTAATAATAACTCAAACGACAAGTGTCGACATCACACTCGGGTAGTCAATATCATATTACAACCTTGTGATGTTTATCATAAGTGTAAACACTTATTGATTGCAATAGAAGTTTAACATCCCATGTGTCCACGTGTTCAAACTTCTTACACTTGCAATTTCCTTCACATTCATGTTCTCATACCATGAATTTTACCAAGCACACATCAAGGTTCTCGACCTTGGTTTTGGTTCTTTAACTTGAAAGAACTTTCTTATCGATCATCTCATAACGAACGAATTTGCGATGAATAATACAACTTGTACCGATCAAGTATTCCATCCACACACAATGCACTAGGTATATGTTTTGTAGAATCTTGTAACAATTGACAAGATTATTAGCTTAGTACTTCTCACAAGTCCTAGCTTTATTAGGAAAGATTGTTTTGAATAACCTCTTATTTAACCAAGTATCTTTCCAAAACTTCTCATTTCTCTTTCTGGGCTTGAAAGATTTGGGATTCTCATAAATCCTCATATGTGCTCGGATTTTCTACAATATGTGCAAACTCTTGACACACAATAGAACATCCGTCAATCACTGAAATCGCTCATCGGATTCTACTCGAGAATTCATGACGCTTCTATTATGGCTCACCAAGTCAATCATCATGCTCTTATGCATATGATTCATAATTGGACATGTACATGATTATTCTAATGGCGGAAACATTAGTTACTAATAATCATGAGATCAACCGTTCTCAGGTTCAATGAACTACCATGACTGCTAATGGTAATCCCATTTTTCATTCATATGAATAACCTATGTAAATGTTGATACGATGTTTATCTCTTTAATACTAATCCAACATCTCATGATGTAATTGGATTCATCATTGTCCATTTTCATCCAGAATTGAAAACTCAAAAGCTTCTTTATGAAAGAAGGTATTAGCTCGTCATTCTTTAATGAGTAATGAGTTTTATACATTCAAGGATGATAGCTCCCACTAAATTCTATGTCTTCACATGAGAATTTCCTAACTCCCACTCAATTCTACATATTTCGAAATTGACTTCTTAATCGAAATTTGTCAAGAATATAAATATAAATTGCTTTGCCAAGTTACTAGGATAAAACCATATATGTTCCCATCATATCCTCTCAAAATGCCTATTTTGAAGTGGTCTTATCTCAACCTTACGGAAAGAGATTTTAAATCTCTAACACACTCATGTCATAATGATGTGTAGCAATGTCAATATTCAAATACAAATAATATTTAGAATACGTCCTTCGCAAATACCCTTTTGGAAGGAGATTTAACCATTTCATAGGGAGGTTAAGCAATGACATTTGTATGGTTAAAACGTTGGCTATAGGAGATATCGGAATATCAAACTTTGCAACTTGATTTTAATCATAACTAGTATGTTACTTTGATTCATTTAGGCTCTTAAGTAAAACTCATGATTGAAACTATTAGGTCAAAATTTATCATATAGAACTTAGTCAAAAAAAAACTTGTTAAGACTTTGCATTAGTCATTTTCATCCAAAACTTCTTTTGGTCTCCTCGTGTAGTTATCTTGAGAATATACTCTTACGATTACTATACTTGGTCTGTTTAGTCATATAGAACTAACTTGAGACTATAGATCTCATCTATTTGGTATACTATGTAAATAGATATACCTTCATTCAAATCATTCTCTCTTGCGTAGATCTTCATTTACACAAGTACACAATTATATCTTGCTTTGTGTGTTGCGTCCTCATTTTTCTCCCACTCTATCTTTAGAATGAATACACTAAACATTCAAAGATAGCATATGAGACACAAATTAATGATGTTGAAGTATAAGGAGAACTATCTCATAGATAGACTAATAGTTATTGATTTCATATGTGTACTTGGTGATTGACATACCTTTAAGAGAGTTCATAGACTCAAAATCACTTTATAAATGATCATACACAAGCCTTAAGCATGTGGACATATAATGAAACCCGTCATTATAATTGTCTATTGGATCACTTTTAAGTGAATTATCTTATGTTTCAAAACGCAAGCATTTAAGGATGAAATTTTAGAACATAAGGATAAATGATAAAACGGGTGACTTGGGTTGCAAACCAAGTCACCATCATCCAAAATACAAACCATTATCCAAAATACCTTTCCATGTCGAACACGGAAACTTAAAGTTCTAAAATTCAAAACATAACTTAAAATAAGACAATGAAAAACAAAGCTCCATAAAAGCTATCCTTAGCTTCTCCATGGTATCTCATGCTTGTTTTTCTTTTCCCTTGTCTTTGCTTGGTGGAGGCCCTATTTACAATAAAAGGGAGATACATTATCACAACTTTGCATCATATTACCATAGTTGAATTTGAAACATAAAAGAAGGATAGTCATTTACCTACTGGAGTAATTCTTCCAGCTTTGATATCACCAAGGTATTTGGAACAATTTCTTTTCCAATGCCCCATGCCATTACAATAATGGCACTTATCAAGAGGACCCTTCTTGACTTTGGAGGTGCTAGCTTCACAAGACTTAGCTTTGGTGAATGTGGGAGCTTGCTTCTTGCCCTTTCTCCCATTCTTCTTGAACTTCCCCTTACTCTTTGTGCTTATATTGAGCACATCCTTGGGAGGGTTCACATTTAACCCCATGTCCCTCTCGGCTTGCACAAGTAACTTGTGCAACTCCTCAAGAGACACGTCCTTGTCTTGCATGTTGAAATTCACCCGGAATTGTACATATGCCTTGACTTTGGACAAGGAGTGTAGAATCCTATCTACGATGAGTTCTTTGGGGATTTCAACCTTTTGAATTTTCAAGGTCTCGACAAGCTCCATGAGTTTGAGCACATGAGGGCTAACCTTTTGGCCCTCTTTGAAGTCGAGATCAAAGAATGCCATGGCCGCCTCATATTGGATGATCCGCGGAGTTTGTGAAAACATGGTCACAAGTTTGGAGTAAATCTCATTAGCATTGCCCATTTTGAAGGCTCTCCTTTGGAGGTCCGCCTCCATCGCAAATATTAAGACATTTTTCATTGCGGCGGACTCCTTTTGGTAAGTCTCATAAGCTTCCCTCGTGGCCGCGGTGGACCTAGTGGAGGGTTCGGGTGGAGAAGCCTCGGTAAGGTAACGAAGCTTGTCGTCACCTTCGGCGGCTAATTTGAGTTGGGCATCCCATTCGGAGAAATTTGACCCATTCTTTTCAAGTTTACATCGATCCATGAAGGATCGGAGCCAAGACGAAGTAGCGAGTGGTGTAGCATTAGGAGTGGGTGTTGATGTTGCCATTTGTTATGAAAAAGAAGTGGTCTACAAAACAAAATATAGGGAGTAAAACAAATGTCGTTTTAATTATACTCGTAAAAATGTATGATTTAAACAAGTTTTACGCATTTTTCTAGTGACCTCTACCCAACTAGATAAATGATTCCAAGACCCAAATTCATATCGACTTAGGCACGGTGGGGCCGATACATCCTTTATCAATATAACTCGGTGGATTAACGTTTAATCGATTCTACTTTTAGAACTCTTGGTCGATAATATTACATTAACTATTATCTATAGCCCAAAACACATCGACAAGGGCACGGTGGGGCGATACATCCCTTATCAAATACTTTTGTTGAGTTCAATCCAAATTTCGAATAAATGTGTCCATGATCCAAACCCACATTAACTTGGGCACGGTGGGGCCGATACATCCCTCATCAACATGAATTCGGTGGATTAACATTCATCACCCACTTCCCCTACGTAACAAGGTTTGTACCCCGGTGGGGCCGAGCGCACTCCCTCGCGAAATAGGTTTTCATGGTTTCTACTATTTGGTAAGGCTATGTCTCAATTAATTGTTTTAGCGAGAGGTCATGTCAATTTATTATCTATCACGTTTTAAGTGAACTAAAGCGGTGAACTACGATAATTTTAATTGACACGGTCGATAAACTCGATAAAATAAGACAATGCATGTTTAGTTATGGCGATTTAGCGATGCATGTGACATAAAATAAAATGCAAGCATAAAATAAATAAATCCTAGTATGGCCTTCCTAAAAATAGAAAAACTATTAATCTATTACATATTCGGAAACCAACCCCATTGGTCCCTTGAACTTCGGTTGTGGCACGCATCTCGAGGTAACACTGTCTTTATGTATCGCCATTCTTGAAGAAATCCGTCTTTAGGAACTCCGGAATGAAATAAAATTACATAATAAATTACATAATTTCCTATTATACATTTGTAACTAAAATAAAATAAATCTATTAAATTACAAAACGGTGATACGAGATCACAATAAAAATTACAACCGAATCGATATTCCCATACATTTCGGGAAATACCAATTAAAATCTAAGGCCATACTAAGTAAAATTACATAATTCAAAAATTACATAAATTAAAATTATGACAATCATAAAGAAAATGCAGCATTATAATATGTATGAACATGCTCAATTTTTATGCTAAATCGCCTTTAATTAGCCAATATCGTATATTACTCGGTTTTTACGGATTTGCGTGATCTCAACATTTTATAATCACAAAAATGCATAAACTCATATTTATGCATAAGTTAATTACCCTAACCTTTTAGGACTCAAAATTTAGTCTTCACTAATAATTTTGACCATAATTAACTTTTATTTACAAAATTGTTCATAAATGGACCAAAAATTACAAAAATAAGCTATTAAACTTCAAATAAATCCAAAAATTTCAAATAAATTTGAAATTTGAAATTTAAATTCATGAACATTCTGGAAAAATTCCATGACACTCATAATGTTCAAAATTTTAGGTTAAAAAATTTCGAAATTTTCTCCGGAAAAACAATGTTGCGGTTTATCGATTTTAATAAAATAATCATAAAAAAACAAGGGAAAAATTATTTTCATTAACTTTTCAATTTTAGATCTGAAAAATATAATAAAATGCAACATTTGACGTTTTTCCTAAGTCATAGATTATGTTTTATTAATTTTCCATTAATAATGTCACTATTTATGCTATTTTTCTTCAAAAATTCATAAATCATGCAAAAAGACTTCTTTATAGCCAATTATTTTACACACATCTTATAAAATTGCATGTGACAACATATAAATTTTCTATGACCAGATTCGAAATTTAACTCATATTAACCTATTTTTCTCTTAAATCCGAATTTAATAATGAAAAATTCATTTTTCGAGCATAACAAGTCTAAAAATTATGAAAATTTACAGGTTATCTCAAAATAATATATGTAACAACATATCCAAAGATCAACTTAAAATTCGAAGTATAGCTAATTTTCGACCAAAAATGACATTTTTACTCATAAAATCACATTTAAATGCCATTATAGTAAATTATGAACAATAAAAATCCGAAAAATTAACCAAAATATCCTAAAACATTTTAGGACCAGAAATATTAACATGCATGTATTTATTTCATGATATATCATAATAACACAAATTTTACAAGTTTTATTTGTTATTCATATAACTCGGAAAAACTTTTAACCAATTTGCATGCAAACAACCGTGGCTCTTGATACCGATTGAAGGAAATGTAGATTCATATACATGTTAACATACTCTTATATGTCTAAATAATTTGTCATAAAATTAAAACGGATCTTATGCATGCAAACAATGATATAAATAGAGGAGAAATCATGTCCTTACAAAATGGATTTCGGCTATTAGGGCACAAGAGAGATCACCTATCTCTTCTTGTTCTTGAGCTATTCCAATGGAAGAACAAAGATCTAAGTGTAAGATCTCTCCCTATGCTTTATACCCAAGGCTTCTCTTAATTAAATTAATATTACAAATACTAGTTATAATATTAATCAAGGTAGAAAAATGGAACCAAAATATTTATAAACTCTTATATTATTTCGGTTTTTAGAGAGATAAAAGGGAGGATTTTATTTCTCTCTAAAACTCTAATTTTTGGATGAGTGAATTAGAATGAATACCCACTAAAACATTTTAGTGTTATTAGGTAAAATTATAAGAAAAACAATGATCACATTTTGCTTCCCAAAACCGTAAGTAAGGAGCTTTAGGGTGAGCCAATGCATGGAGAAATTGTTCTTCACAAGGAACAATAGGCTTGCATGGCTAGGTTGCTTTTTAATCATTGTGTTTTCCACTAATCACAAACAACTTATAATTAGCTAAACACCTTCTAATTTTTCGGCCCTTTACATAATATGGTGTCCATATTATTTTTGTCAATTGTCTATATGTTACATGTCACATGTCACATATATTTGTTATGTAATTTTTAACTTATTAAAAATCAACGTATTAATAAAAATACGTCACATACAAAATCGACTTTAGTAATATCATAATTACTAGTACCAAAATATTTTACCAATTATAAATCACAACTGGTTGCATTTATAACAATTCATTCAATTTAATTGCTACATTAAACAATTATTTCATCCGAGTAATGATACAATTCAATTACTCAGACCGTACCTTATTTAATCACATTTCAATATGATACGTAAATTTTACTTCCAAAATTGTCCGTCAATTTTCAAGTAATTTAATTAACTCGTAACATTATACGATTAATTAAATAATCAATTAAGAGTATTGCCCTTTAGGTATGACCTAGGGGGTCAACTGATCACCACCGTCACACGACAGTAATGTCAAACTCTAGTCAGCCAATCATTACCGATATATGTTGACCGAGTTGTGATAACAAAATTACTTCCCAATTGTATTCATTTTAATGAGACTTAAACATGTGATCATCATGATCAACAGTCGTGATCGCATTATTGTCGGAGGACACATATTCCAACAACTATATCACATTTCATTTGGCTTATATCAAAGTCTTCACTTTGATAATCCCATCACGACTAGATCGTGTTTTTTTTTTGAACTCTTTGAACTTCTTCAAAGATTTCTCTATTTACCTTATTAAGCGAACACATTAGCGTCAACTTAAATCATTGGTAAAAGAAAATGATCATCCTATTTTGGATCAATGATTTACAACATCGATCTCCTTTTCAACCAAAAGGCACGAGACAGCTTGCTTTGAATACAAGATACGCATATACCATAAGATCTAATGGTTTCAAGAGTACTCGATAACTCTTTGCGTTCATCATTCCAGAATCTAAGGTTTAATCTTAGGTTACCAATTTGAGTCTTGCATCATCTTCATGATATATCATTCTAGTTTGGTTTAGAATATAATCATCTTGATAATGGGCTAGCCATACATCAAATCATCGTGTATAGGGCCACAAAAGTGAAACCTCTTTTGTATCTTAACAAATTTATATTCTTATTTGGAGTTTATGCACTTAATAGTCACAATTAAGTACAACTTTAAACTCAAAAACTAGATTGAGTACACAATGACTCTATCTCTCAACATCATTGTTGCTAGTCGTCATATTCTAATCATCCTATGTATCAAATACAATGATGAAAACATCCACTGGTTTCTAATATTGACGAAGTAGTACTAGCAAAATTTATGTCAATCAAATAAACATTTAAAGAAAAAGGTCCCATTAGATGTCCCAGAAATAACTTGTTGATTTTTCAATAATTTGGGGTAGTTTCCTTTCTAGCGTCCAACAATTAAGACAATGGAAACTTTATCGGTTGGGATTGATAGGTTTAGTATCGTTATTCTCAATAACTTTACTTTTAACATTTCCTTGTATCAATTCCATTCTAATTTTACTTCTTTAAAACCTTATCCTTTTCTTAACGGTTTAAGAGAATGCTCCCACTTATTTCAATGAGTCTTTGCTAAGAGAAGCAAAGATTGAAATTTATGAAGACAACTCTTCAATTTATTCGTTTAGTCTTAAAACTTTCATTGAAGTGGTTGCGGTATTTTGGTCAATTTTGATTTCAAACAAATCTAGTTACCAAAATGATTTGACGTTTCAAAGTACTTAACTCAATTAAGCATATGAGAAACAATTCATTGTAAGTGGATATGTTAGTCAAGAATCAAAAACCCTTTTGATCACGAATAACTTTTATCTATACTCTTCACAAGAGATCCTTACAATGGATAATACGAGGTTTTTAGAAGAAAAATTCAAATTTTGTCTTTCGTTACGATGTTTTAATGGAGAAATGAATTAAAAACGAAATGATATCGTATATGATTTGTGGTAAATAAATAGAACAATAAGATAACGGAATAGTGGAAAAACTTAACATTTATCGTTTTATTAATACTTGTAAATAACAAGTAAAGCATTTACATAGTGACCTCTACCCAACTATGATAAATGATTCCAAGACCCAAATTCATATTAACTTGGGCACGGGGTAGCCGATGGAACCCTTATAAATATAACTCGGTGGATTACCTCTTTAATCGATTCTACTTTTACAACTCTTGGTCGATAAAATTACTCTAATATTTATCTATAGCCCGGAACACATGCGACTACGGTCACGAATACTTCTGTTGAGGTCAATCCAAATTTCGAATAAATGTGTCCATGATCCAAATTCACATTAACTTGGGCACGGGGTAGCCGATGAAATCCTCATCAACATGAATTCGGTGGATAGACATTTATCACCCACTTCCCCTACGTAACAAGGTTTGTACCCCGGGGTGGCCGAGTGCACTCCCTCGCGGAATAGGTTTTCATGGTTTCTACTTTTTGGTAAGGCTATGTCTCAATTGTTTATTTTTAGCGAGAGGTCATGTCAATTTATTATCTATCACGTTTTAAGTGAACTAAAGTGGTGAACTACGATAATTGTAATTGACACGGTCGATAAACTCGATTAAAATGATAATGCATGTTTTAGTTATGGCGATTTAGCGATGCATGCAACATATAAATAAAATGCAAAGCATAAATTAAAATCCTAGTATGGCCTTCCTAAAATAGTAAATCTAATAAACTATTACAAATTCGGAAACCAACTCCTTTGGTCCCTTGAACTTCGGTCTTGGCACGCATTTCAAGGTAACACTTTTCTTTAATGGATCTCCTTCTCGAGTGACACCGTCTTCAAGGAACTCCGGAATAAATAAATTACATAACAAATTACATAATTTCCAATTATACATTTGTAATTAAAAATAAAATAAATCTATTAAATTACAAAACGGTGATACGAGATCACAATAAATTACAACTGAATCGATATTCCCATACATTTCGGGTAATACCAATTAAAACTAAGGCCATACTACGTAAAATTACATAATTCAAAAATTACAAGTTAATTACCCTAACCAACTTAGGACTCAAAATTAGTCTCCACTAACATATTGACAATAATTAACTTATATTTCTTAATATTGTTCATAAATGGACTCAAAAATACAATATTATGTCATAAATTTCAAATTAAATCATAAGAATTTCAAATAATTTTGAAATTTGGAATTTTAAACTCATGAACATTCTGGAAAAAAAACCATGATACTCATAATGTTCAAAAACTTAGGTTAAAAATTTCGAAATTTATCGAGAAAAATAATGTTGCGGTTTATCGGATTTATCAATTATAATCATAAAATTATAAGAAAAAATATTTTTCTTAACTTTTCACTTTTAGATCGGAAATATATAATAAAATGCAACATGTGACGTTTTTCCTTAGTCATGAAGTATGTTTTAGCATTTTTACTAATTAAAGTCACTATTTATGTGATTTTTCATCAAAAATTCATAAATCATGCATAAAGAGTTCATTATAGCCAAATATTTTACACACATCTTGTAAACTTGCATGTGACAACATACTAATTTCTATGACCAGATTCAAAATATAACTCATATTACCCTATTTTCTCATTTAAATTCGAATTTAACATGAAAAATCCATATTTCGAGCATAACAACTCATAAAATTATGACAATTTACAGGCCATCAGTATATAATATATGTGAAAACATATCCAAAAACCACTGAAAAAATCGAAGTTTAGATATTTTTCGTCCAAAAATGACATTTTTAATATAAAAATGACATTTTAATGCCACTATAATATAAAATGAACAATAAAATCCATAAATTAAACCAAAATATACTAAAACATTTTAGGACCAGAAACTTTAACATGAATAATAAATTTCGTGATATATCATAATAAACACAAATTTATAAGTTTTGTTTGTTAATCTTATAACTCGGAAAAACAATAACCGATTTGCATGCAAACAACCTAAGGCTCATGATACCGCTTGATGGAAATTATTAATCTCATTAATTAACATATTCATATATGAAACAATTTATTTAGTCATAAAATAAATTCTAGATCTTATGCATCCAAACATGAACAAAAGTAGAGAAGAAATCATTATTCTTACTATAAGATTTCGGTCTTATGGGCACCAACAAGATCTCCTTCTTGTTAGTTCTTGAGCTTTCCAATAATGGATGAACATTCATGACTTCAAAATAGAAGCCCTCCAATAAGTAGCACCCAAGACTATCCCAAAATCCCACAAAATAACATGTACTACATATTTGTAATGCGGTTTACCTTAAAATCGGTTACTAATACTCATATACTACTACTAATATTATTAGTGTTTGATTTGTAAAAATTTGATTCATAAATCTTGATTTTATGAAGAACAAGAGAGAGACGGTTGTTAGGTTTTCACAAAACATAAGAGAATAAATTATTGAGGAAAAACTCTCCATAATATGTACAAAACCCGGTTGGCACATGAGGATTATAGACCATTTTTCTTTTTCCTTTTTGTCTTCACAAGACAAATTGTGTAAGCCTTTGTCCATAGTCATGTCACTATCAAGTGTCATAGACAAATGAATAAGAAAAAACTTCTAAAATTTGCCCACCAATTTCGGTTTTGATGTGTAATATGGAGTCCATTTTATTTTTGTCAATTGTACAATTGTATGTCATGTGACATGTGACATGTCTTATGTCATGTTTTAATTTAAAATGCATATTTAACAAATTAAATAAATCACATTTAACAAATTGACTAGTAATTCAAAATTACTTTCACATAAAATGGTCATTTAATTACTAGTTAGTATAATTCACAACATCTTGTAATTATAACTAACTTATCATTCTCATCTCGCGTGTTTCGCAAACACCGATTAATTTTAGTAATACAACTTCTCAAATTACTAAATAAAATCTTATTTAATCACATTATAATAAGATGTCATTTTCTCTCTTATGATGATAATTTGTTCAATTTTAAGGAATTAATTAATCTGTATCGACATACAATTAATTAACCCTTTTCAATTAAGGGAATCGTCCTTTAGGTGTGACCTCAAGGGATCAACTGATCACCACCGTCGCACGACAGTAATGTAAAACTCTAGCTAGCAAATCATTACCGATATGTGTGGACCGGTTGACTATATATTTAATGTATCATCCCTTTCGTATTCTTGTTATGAGATTTAAATATGTGATCAATATGATCGACAATTGTGATCGCATTATTGTCGGAGGACACATATTCCACGAGGTAGGTAACCTCGACCTCTCCAATAAATGCTCCCTCATAATATGGCTTCAATCTTTGGCCATTGACCTTGAATTTGATTCCGTCTTACGATTTGATCTCAAAGTCTCCATACTTGCCTACCTCGGTGATCACATAAGGACCCATCCATCTAGAGTTTAACTTCCCGGGGAAGATTCGGTATCGGGAATTTAATAGAAGGACTTTATCTCCTTTGTGCAAGGCTTGTTGCTTGATTCTCTTGTCATGAAGCAACTTTGTCCTTTCCTTGTAGATCTTTGCGTTCTCATAAGATTGTAGTCGGAATTCTTCTAACTCTTGGATTTGTATCATCCTTCTTTGACCACTTAATTTGAGATAAGGTTGAGAGCTTTGATCGCCCAAAAAGCTTTGTATTTTAACTCGATTGGCAAGTGGCTTGCTTTCCAATAGACAAGTTTGTAAGGGGAAGCTCCTATGGGAGTCTTATAGGCCGTCCTATAAGCCCAATGAGCGTCATTAAGCTTCATGCTCCAATCTTTACGATTCTTGTTTACAACTTTCTCAAAAATTTGCTTGATCTCTCTATTTGAGCCTTCAACTTGACCGCTTGTTTGAGGATAGTATCCTAAGCCGGTTCTATGTTGAAAACCATATTTGGTCAAAAGGGATGCGAGCTTCTTTTCGTGAAAATGCGTTCCTCCATCACTTATGATTGCTCTAGGGACTCCAAATCTTGGGAAGATTATTTTCTTGAAGAGCTTAGTGACCGTCTTTGCATCATCTGTTGGGGTGGCAATTGCCTCCACCCATTTTGAGACGTAGTCTACGGCCACAAGGATATATTTGTTTCCCTTGGATGTCACGAACGACCCTTGGTAGTCGATCCCCCAAACGTCGAAGATCTCCACCTCTAGTATGCTCCTTTGTGGCATTTCATTCCTCCAAGAGATATTCCCCATCCTTTGACAAGATCACAATGAAGGATGAATTCCCTTGCATCTTGGAACATTGTGGGCCAATCGAAACATGATTGAAGAATTTTTGCAATGGTTCTCCTGGCTCCATGGTGTCCACCGTAAGGTGATGAGGTGGCATCCTTCCAAGACTCCTTGAATATCCAATTGAGGGATGCACCTCCGGTAGAGCCCATCACTACACTCCATGTAAAGATTTGGGTCATCCCAAAAATACCTCTTTACTTCGAATAAGAACCTCTTTCTTTGGTTGTAGTTTAAGTTTGGAGGGAGTACTCTTCCAATAATATAGTTGGCATAATCGGCAAACCATGGGGTGATATGTCTCTCAAGTTGTGTTTGAATAGCCATCAAGATATCATCGGGGAAATAGTCATTGATCGGTGTTTCCCCTTCTTCATCATGAAACCGGATCCTTGACAAGTGATCCGCCACTACATTCTCGGCTCCTTTCTTGTCTCTTATTTCCAAGTAAAATTCTTGAGGAAGCAAAATCCATCTCAACAACCTTGGTTTTGCCTCTTTCTTTATCAAGAGATGCCGAAGGGCGCGGTGATCCGAAAAGACAATCCCTTTGGATCCAAGTAAGTAGGAATGGAATTTGTCCAAAGCATGGACAATGGTAAGAAGCTATTTCTCGGTGGTATCATAGTTCACTTGGGAAGAATCAAGAGTCTTGCTTATATAGTAGATACCATGTAGAGCTTTCCCTACCCGTTGGCCAAGAACCGCTCCAACGGCGTAGTAACTAGCATCACACATAATCTCGAACGGTAGTTCCCAATTTGGTGGTTGAATGATCGGTGCCGAGATTAGTGCTTCCTTGATTCTATTAAAGGCTTCAAAACACTCATTAGTGAAAAGGAATTGGGCATCTTTAAGTAAGAGTTGAGTGAGGGGTTTCGCGATTTTTGAAAAATCTTTTATGAAATGGCGATTGAAACCCGCGTGACCGAGAAAACTTCTCACCCCTCTAATATTCACGGGAGGTGGGAGTTTCTATATCACCTCAACCTTAGATTTATTGACCTCGATGCCCTTTTCCGAGATTAAATTACCCAAAACAATTCCTTCATTGACCATGAAGTGACACTTTTCCCAATTTAAAACAAGACTAACATCTTCACATTTTTGCAGTAGAAGAGAAGGATTATGCAAACATGAGTCAAAGTCTTTTCCATAAACGCTAAAATCATCCATAAAAACTTCCATTATGGTCTCTAGGTAATCGGAGAAGACACTCATCATGCATCTTTGAAAAGTGGCAGGGGCATTACACAAGCCAAAAGGCATCCTCCTATATGCAAAAGTACCATAAGGGCATGTGAACGTGGTCTTGTGTTGGTCATCCGGGTGTATAGGGATTTAAAAGAATCCCGAATACCCGTCAAGGTAGCAAAAGAACTTGTTGGAGGCTAGCCTCTCAAGCATTTGGTCAATGAATGGTAGGGGGAAATGATCCTTTCTTGTTGCGGAATTCAATTTTCTAGTCAATACACTTACGCCAACCGGTGATCTTCCTTGTGGGTATTAGCTCATTCTTTTCATTTGTCACTACCGTGGTACCTCCTTTCTTCGGTACCACTTGAACGGGGCTAACCCATAAAGAATCCGATATGGGGTATATGATTCCTGCATCAAGTAATTTCATAACCTCTCCTTTAACAACTTCTTGCACGTGGAGGTTTAATCTCCTTTGAGATTGAATGGTAGGTCTATGGTCCTCCTCTAGATGAATTCTATGCATACAAAAGTTGGGACTTATCCCCTTAAGGTCATCTAGATATAACCTATAGCCTTTTCATGTTGTTTCAACACATCAAGCAATTTTCCCAATTGGTTTTCATCAAGTTTGTCATTAACAATCACGGGTTTGGTCTTAGATTCATCAAGGTAAGCATATTTCAAATTTGGGGGAAGGGGTTTTAAAGTTGGGACTTGTACCTCACTTTCCTCCATTGAAGGTTCATTGAGAACTTGCTCCATTTACTTTAGACACTCCATTCTCATGGCATGTTCAACATGTTCTTCAAGCTCATCACTTTCGTCATACTCAAATTCCATGGCAAATTCTTCTTGCTCTTCGGCTTGTAAGATGTCTTCTATGATTGCCTGCTCTTGTTCTATGGGTTGATATGCTTCCACAAGGATGTTATGTACTAATTCGAATTGCTCATGAGTAAGTTCTTTGTTAGCTAGAGCGGCCTCGAGAAGATCTACCTCCAACTCCCAATGCTTATTTTTGGCCTCACTTCCTTCCAAGGCTTCCAATGCTTGCATGGGGTCTTTGAATAAAGGTACACTCAAGTGGTGCTCAACAAAACAATCTATAATATCCATCTTGCAAAATATCGAACAACTTGAAGAAAATTAGAACAAACCTTGAGGAGTTTTACTTCCCAAAGGCAAAGAAAGACACAACTAATAACAATCTAAGAAAAACAAATCAAGTTAACACCGTCCCCGGCAATGTCGCCATTTTTGGTCGGACTCACTTGGAGTTTAGTTTTCGGTTGCTTGTCGTTAGGAGCACCTAGACCAAAACAATATTTATATCTCCACAAACAACTCTACTATTAGTAAAGAGGTAAGTAAAGGTCGGATCCTAAGGGACGGATATTGATGTAGGATTTTCGATTGCAAGTAGCGGTGTCTAGGGGTGTCACGATTTGGGTTGAGATAAGAAGATCACTAAACTAAATAACAATTAAAGTAAACAAGCAAGATGATTAAAATGAGATGTAAACAATTGATTAAAGGCACTAGGGAGTCATGGGTTCATAGGGGATTCATGGGATTTGATCATACAAAAATATTCTCAAATTATAAGCAAGCAATTATTGTTGTGATAGGATCGAGTTGGTTTATATCTTACAATCCTAGGAAGGTTTGGGTCCCGGAGCCGAATCGATTAGATTGTACAACACCTACAAGTCGACTTAATCCTCCCTACTCAACTATATGCATGGTCTAATGATACTCGAGTTGGTTTATGTCTTACAAGTCTCATTGAAAAGGTAAGTGATGGGTAAAAAAGGCAAGGATTCATAGGCTCGCATTTCATCAAGCATAACATGTGCATAAGTTGAGATCACAACAAGCAAGCAAATAAATTATGAAAACATATTAAATTAAGCATGAATCATCCCCCATTTTGGTTTCCCCTAATTACCCATTAACCCTAGTTAAGGAAACTACTCACTCATTATTAAGTTTAACATGTTAACAAGGTTGTCAATCATATTAACAAAGAAAAACATGATGAATAAATGAAGATGATTAACAATAATTAAAAAGGGATTTAGAGAATTATACCTAATGATGATTCCAAAAAAATAATGCAAAGAATAAAAGAAGTACTTGATGATTGATGGAAGGTTGTCAATCTCCCAATAAACCCAAATAATCTTCAATTACCCAAAATAAAGGATGAACAAAAGAGAAATTAAGGAAATGAGATTTGTAATAATATTTGATTAGAAGTTGATTACAAGATTAAAGAGAGATTGGAATAATATAAACTACACTAAAGATTAATAAGAAGATAATGTAAATCTAATTAGACTGATGGGGTATTTATAGTGGGGATTAGGTGCACAAATTAGGGTTTACTAAGGGCTTAAATGACGATTAAGTCCTTGAGGAATCGCTCCTCTCAGAAAGATGCAGGTCTCCTTTTTGCTAGTCTTCCAAAAATATGCGCATCTTCAATGGAGGGAAGAAGAGGACGTGTTGTCCTGTAACACAATCCGAGCGTCCAAGGGTCGGGACGAGCGGATTCTCAGGTTGCTGGACGAGCGGCTTCAAGCTTAGACGAGCGTCCTGGGAAGCTACTGGACGGGCGTCCCGAGTGGTGGGATGAGCGGATCGTGGCCCAGCCTTCCTTTTTCTTCTTTTCTTCTTCCAACAATCCTCCGGGATCTTTTCGGAGATGCTAGGATTTCTTCATCATTGCCCATCTACAACAATATGTACAAAGGCGTTCTAATCTTGTCTTCTCTTTGATGCTTGGTCATTAGATTCGATCAATTTAACTCTATTTTGCCATGAAAATGCAAGGTTTGCACTCCTCTCCTACCAAGGAAACAAAACCTCAAAGAATATGCAAAATAAAGGACTAAAGATAGTAAATGACCCAAATAAGCACTAAAAAGCATAGGAACGAGGCTAATTCGGGGACTAAATATTCTCAAATATTGGTCACATCACTCCCGTGGTTCCAATACCCTGTACATAAGCCATCTCGTGCAGGTTCCGGAGTGTCAAGGTAGAAGACAATCTCTCTGTAAGCTCGTTCACGCGCATCTCTGGGCTATAGAAAGAAGCGAAACCAGGAAACTCGTACTGTGGCAGCATTTCCTGCTCCGGATGCGCTGGCTTAGTCTCAGCACCCTCTCCCTCACTCGGCGTGGCCCCCTCCCTACTCAAGGCCAGTCCTCCTCAGCTCTCACATTCTCTCCCTTCTTCGGCTCGGGCATCACCTGTAGGATCTCTGGGTCAATGAGGTACGTCTGCCTCGCAAGACGCTCCTCCTCCTCATCCTCGTTAGAATCGATAGACACCACTGCCGCTGGTAAAGGCTCTGTAGCGGGAAGGTGCTCAAGAGCTGGTATCTGCATCCAACTCATACCCCACACTCTCCATGCCAAACTACCATCCCCCAAGGTTCTCAACCATTTCTAGTCGAGGAAATAGTCTCGGTCCAAGGTGGGTACCCTGGTGGTCAAGGGAGTGTAGGCCGAGGTGGCCTCAAAGGTGGTCAGCCTCTCTGCCAACCGAGTGGCAATGGCCCCACAACTCAGAAAGCGGGTGTCGGAAGAAGCCATCAGGGCTAGACGGGCACACACTATAGTAGGGGCACTAAAGGTCACTCTCTGAGACCGGGTGGGGTTAAGGTACGCCATCTGCAGCATCAACTCGTGTGAGTTTAACTTACTCACATCCTTCCTCTCATAAAGCAGACAAGTCAAGGCATAAAGGAAAATCTTCAAAGTGACATGTTGAACATCGTTAATCAACATGTTACTCGAAGTAGGAACTGATTTACCCGTAACATAAGACAAGAGGCTACTAACCCCACACTCACACGGTATATCCCTGAGAGCTCCCTTGGCGGGTTTTCCAAGGCCAAGGTGAGTAGCAAACATATCCATGGTAAGAAGAAAACTTGTGTTCATAAGGCGTAACTCCACAGTTTGTTCCACCGCATCGTATTTAAATGAACTAATAAACTCATGGGTCAAGAAGGCATAAGAGTTCTTACGGAGGTGATATAACCCAGTCATCCCCAAAGTCTCAAAGATGTGCCTGGCATCGGTCTCAATCCCCAAGTCAGTCAGAAGGGTTGTGTCTATACAACGGGTAGGTCTCATCTTTCGGTTCTGCAAGGCCACAAAATTACCCCTTTAGGTAAAGTCCACAAAGACTACTGACGGGGATTCCGGTACCGCTGGGACCGTAGGTCCACTCCCCTCTCCTACCTCGGGCTCAGAAGCCCTTCCCCTTTTGCTCTGATGGGTTCCCACGGTCGGTCTCAGCATCTGTTTCAACATATGACTTAAATATACAAACCACATATACTTGAAAAACATGTAAAACTAAGTACACACTTTCACCAATAATCCAAAATTATAAGTTTAACTCTCAATGCTAATCATCAGACGGTCTCTACAGCTGTAAACATTTTGACATTTATGGTACCAATTATCATCATCACTATCACTTCTGAAAATCATACTTTCAAAATAACTTCATAAACAACCAAATTTCACAACAATACAAAACGAATTTCAATTTGGGGCACTTTTAAGACGGAGTTTTAAGGCAAATTTTTGAGGGAAAATCATCAAAATCGACTCTAAACATGATATGTATAACATATAATACCCAATTTTCAGCCTTTTACATACTAAAGATAACCAAAATTCAATTCAAAATCGCAAACACAAGAAATTTCGAGTCACATAGATCCCTCATTTGATTCGATTTTTGCATTCTTAACAACAATAAACGATAAATTGAAGCAATTAGATCATATTACAACAATCCTAAGCAAGATTTAGCCCACATAGATCGAATTTTCAATAATTTCCAACACCCTACATGCTTCTAATTAATTAAAAACATCAAAATAGGATAGACATTCATACCTTGATTGATTAACAAGCAAAAAGAACGAATTAGGCAAAGAAATCACCAAGTTTTAAGCACAAAATCAACAAGAACAAAGATACTTTGAGAGAGAAGTATAGAATTAGGGTTTGCGAAATGGAAGAAAGAATAAGAAGGAAAGGATTAGAGAAGGGTATATGACCCCGTGTTTCAGCGGTACTGTAGCAGCTTACTCGATCGAGTAAGTATGTTACTCGATCGAGTGGCCTCCACTCGATCGAGTTCGAGCTACTCGATCGAGTTTTCGCAGGAAATTCAAACTTTCCCGACATAATAGCTTCCTAACTAGATCGAATGAGGTCCACTCGGTCTAGTAGGCACTCGTACCCGGTCAAGTAAGGCTAGGTATATGATCTGAAATATAAGATTAACTAAAGATTCCTGCAAAACAGCAACGCGTGTCGATTCCAAAATGAATTTGGAAATCGTCACAGGTTTTTATACTCGTTCACGATGAATTGCTATCACACAAATACAACGTATCAATCTGACAAACCTATCACTTTGTGCAACCCGTTTAACTTCATTCTATGACAACATTACGCAACCAACTGACTGTACTATTAGCTTTCTCATGTATACATTCTACACGCTTCTTTCACTTATGATCATACAATCATGACTGCAACAAAATAACTTCTATTCATGTCACTCTGAACATACGTCTAGCATGTACCATTCCTTATCATTCAAGCACACTAACAGTTTAACCATGTAACAATAATTATAAAGCAGCTTACTCAACTTAATTACACCACATTGCGGAAGCATTCAACCATTCATATATCACATCCTTCAAGTACTAATTGGACAGCTGCTACGACTCATTCAAAACTTACTAATTACCATCATTACCACATACCATACTCACAATTTCCTCCATATCAAGTGCTAATACCAATCATTTGGAACAAAGATTACCAACACCACACCATACACATTGTCGCGTATTACCAACATAACACCACTTTCATTCCTACTCAGCTATAGATTCTCATAGTTCTAATCACAATTATACACACTAGCATCCATAAGACTCCACCACAAACGTTCCTAACATCACTATTATACACACTAGGCACATAATTCCCGACTTGATATTCCCATAACCGGTGACTGGCTTAAGCATTATGGGGCCATGATTTTGAAATGAAGGCGCCTACTCGCCCAAAATATAGCATCAGCTGGGGCTCCCAATACACATACATCAGGTTCATTTTATTAGACTCACTACGTTCATTAGGCTCATTTGTTGCAGGTTCCAAAATCGTCGCTCTGATACCACTTTGTGACACCCCCATATACCAGGGAGCCTTAACAAGAACTTCCCTAGCATATAAGGGCATCACCATCTCATTTGCCCGAGGACAGTAATAATCAAATGTCGATAGAAGAACTATTAAGTTATTTTACAGTGATTACAAACTAAGATAAACAAAAGGTACAATTCGAACTACTACCAACTATGTGAATTACACTTCTGTCACGACCACTTAAAGACTCGTACCGCCAAGACTCCAGCTATCATCCAAGATATCACCTGCTAAGACTGATTGCTCACCATAAGGGATCACGGCAGACACAACAGAAATAGACAAGAAGACAAACCACACAAGGTCAATAACTGAATGAACACACCAACCATTGACACTACAATACAAACACAATAGCACACACACAAGCCACATCTCCTCCAGCCAAACACCGTCACCGACTGTCCACTGAACCAGCCCTACTAGTGGGGGATCGCAGTCGTTCCCACATAAGTCCCGCTTATCATACCGAGTGATACCGCTATCCCATTAATGTGCACATCCCCTCCTGTTACAGGTTCCACGGAGGGTGAAACTAGGGCTTGAAGGCACTCCCGCAAGTGACCCCACTGAGCCAAGGATGCACCTCGGGAACCAGAGACACAAAACCACAAACAGCCGTACCACTACAGTGATAATAGGTACAACACAGCACCAACCAATTACCACAACCAATCAGCCATAACGACACAACAATCAACTAAATCATATTAAAAGACACTCTAATAACCAACATTACTGAGTAGGCAAACCTACCTTTAGCGCACCGCAGCGATTCCACCACCGACCACAAGATGTCAAACAACCACGCAACACACCTATACAAACAGTACAACCATCTATCGCAACCACTACAACCCTAACTGAAAACAACAACGAAAATGATGATGACAATGACATACCTACGCATAGCTATCCGGCGTCAAGACCGCTACCCGACTCAAGCAACCTATCCTCATGGCATAAGCATCCTCAAGGACCTCAAAGGAAAGAACAATGGTAAAGGGAAGAAGAAGAGGCGACATCTAGGTTTAGAGGAAAGAGGCGGAAATGATTTGCGGTTATGCGAAACACGATATATAACTCCTCGCTGTAAACACGCTACTCGATCGAGTAACTAACTTACTCGATCGAGTGGCCTCTACTCAATCGAGCCTCCCAGCTACTCAATCGAGTAGCCCCGACTAGATAGCGTACCACTCACCCAAAGCTTACCACTTCACAAGTAATCGCTCGTAAGGTTTTTAAAGGTCAAGACATGCCACTAAGGTCGGTCAACGTCAGTCAATGGGTCCCTAAAAGGACGGGTATTACATCTATCTTCTTCCTTATCTCTCCAAACTCTCTCCCTTCTCTCTAAAACCCTCACAAACACCATTTTAGTTGATTCAAGTTTGTAGTAGAGGATTTCTCACCTCCTCCTTCATCCATTCATCTTGTAATTCGAAATCTACCCCTTTTTCTAGTCTTATAAACCCTAACTTTTGGGGGTTTTCAATTAGGTTAATTAATTAGTAATTAGTATACTTAATATGGGTAATTAGTGGGTGGTAATGAGGGGTTTCTATTATATATTAACATAGGATATATTTGTGATGATATTACATGAATTGTATAGGACAAAGACGGTCTTACGAGACGGAATCGTATAGGATTCGAGTAATTCATGAAGAATGCTAAAAGGTAGGTTAATCCTACTCGGTTTCAATAATGTGATGTTGTTTATATTAATGTTATAGTTAGTTTTTCATAATTAGGGTATTTGCATTATAATATATTTAGTGGTAATCACATCATTAAGGGGATGATTATGATATGTTGTTTGTGGTTCATGTATCGGTCATTATCATATATGTTGTAGGATTTGTTGTTATTGTTGTTGTTGTTGTTGTTGTTGTTGTTGTTGTTGTTGTTGTTGTTGTTGTTGTTGTTGTTGTTGTTGTTGTTGTTGTTGTTGTTGTTGTTGTTTTTGTTGTTGTTGTTGTTGTTGTTGTTGTTGTTGTTGTTGTTGTTTTTGTTGTTGTTTTTGTTGTTGTTGTTGTTGTTGTTGTTGTTGTTGTTGTTGTTGTTGTTGTTGTTGTTGTTGTTGTTGTTGTTGTTGTTGTTGTTGTTGTTGTTGTTGTTGTTGTTGTTGTTGTTGTTGTTGTTGTTGTTGTTGTTGTTGTTGTTGTTGTTGTTGTTGTTGTTGTTGTTGTTGTTGTTGTTGTTTTGGAGACGTAAGACGGTTGGGAGACTGTCTTACGCTTAAGTCGCCTATTAGAGCATCCCACTCCAAGAGGGATGTGCACATTAATGGTTTGAGTCACGGAGGGACTCGTGTCGCTACGACACAACGTCTGGCAGGGGATCCGGTTGGCTTCTGGACCCGGGATATCTGGGCGTGGCCCAGTACCTGTTTGTGGTTGTTGGTATGTCTGGGCGTGTCCCGGTACCAATGTTGTTGTCGGTATGCCTGAGCGTGTCCTTGTACCATGGTGGTGGTGGTTTAATAGTGTCTCATTCGCATCAGTAGTCATGTTGCATGTTTACACACTTGACTGGTGTCATCTTTTATTTGTTTATTGAAACTGACATTTGTGTTTCTGTGTAATTGTCACCTGTCTCTTTTGGGGTGGCATGTGTTGATCCATATGATGTACTTTGGTCATATGGGGAGCAGGTTAGGTACATATTGTTTGGATAGTACGCGGGAGACGGGACGAGCTTGATGAGTCACGAGACGAGCGTAGTTAGTTAGTTGAGTATAGTAGCCATGAGTTGTATTTTATTCTTTAGTTAATGGTTTCTAATCACTAAACTTGTCATTTATAATAATTGTCTCTTTATTGTATCTCCGATCTACCGCCTCGGGAAACCGAGAAGGTAACATCTCCCAATTACCTTGCCGGGTAAGAAGGGGGTGTTACACACTCCTAAGAACGGAAAGATGGAAACTGAATATGATAAGGACATCAAAGAGAAAATTGTAAGTTTGACTTAATATGTCACGCCTACCACTGATGGTCGGAGTTATATAATTGCGAGTTTAAACAAAATTTAGTTGTTTAATGGTTTTTTGTGTATGTAGAGGATCTGTGAGAATGAGGTAGATGAAGGAAAATGGAATCCTCAAGGACGTGATGACATTCTTGCTAGGGCAATTGGCAAAGCGAAGCAACCAGGCCGTGTGAGAGGGGTATTGACGGATGTTGGTATAACTAAGTATTTTGCGAAAACTACTCGAACGATGATGAGTGGAGATGATTCTAAGAAGGTAATCGTATAAATACTGTATTTGAACCAATGTAATTTATAACTATATATGCTGACATTAATTTCTACTACACATCTACAGAAAATGGCCAGGTTGATGCTGAGAATGTTGGAAACTGGGGAAAAGCCATCAGAAGAAGAGTTGGATATGATTCAAGAAGTCATAAAGGAAGCAGAGGAGGAGGGGGAGGAGAAGTAGTAGGCGGAGGAGGAGGAGGAGGAGGAAAAAGTGGTAATAATATTTATGCCTTATATACAATGTCCTATATGATTTGGAAAATCAGTACATGTTATATGGACAAGTTTTAATCTACAGAAGGATACCGAGGAGGACATGGCAAGGGAAAGGAAATGGCAAAAGAGGTTGAGGTGGGAGCCTAGGATCGATATCAGGCACTTGAAGAGGAAGAGGAAGCCAGGAAGGCCGTGACACAGGATGAGATTGAGGTAGTTGATGATCAAACGTTCTTCTCAACACCGAAAAAGGTAATAGCTGTTAGTTTATAATTATTCGTATCATACACGTTGTTTTTTACTTATGAAATTTATGAAAAGGTAGTGAATGTATGTGTACTAATTGATTAAAGCTGTCGTGAAGGGCAATTGCAAGGTCGCTTGTCGTCTGTTCTATTTACACTGGAAACATAAAGTTGTTGTTGCCAGGGGAGAACGTGTTCGATTACGACCGGCTTCAACAAGTTAAGGTTCATGGTATACCCCTTCGAGACAAATGCAAGAAAGTGGAAGTGTCCCAATTATATAAAGACGAGTATGGGGAAGTAAAAGTACCATTTCCTAATGAGGAGGTCACTTATTTGAAAGAAGCCCTAAGTTCTTATGTGCAATGGCCTGACAACCTCTTCAATGTTAGTCATCCCCGAGGTACCTATATGCAGACGTTAATTATTACTTGTTATTTAAATATATTAGGGTACGAATATTAACATATCGTAAGTACTTTAATCTTTACATTTGCAGAAGTTAAGCAAAGCCGTACTGGATCCGAAGCAACAGATGGAATTTGTCGACCTTGACAATTTAAATGTTGTTCACATTTTGATTTGGATGAAGTAAGTTTTATTAATAAAACTATTTAGTCTTTTCCATTTATGAATAATGATGTTTGTTTAAATTATTAATTACAATAACATTCTTCGTTCAATGCGGCGTGATAGGTACTTGACTAATTTGATCGCTGAGAGGAAGTTCCCCATTCCAGCCTACGGATTCTTGAGTCCTAAGCTGTTCTCTGTGCACAGAATTTCATACGAAGAACAAATCAATAGTATCGCTCGTCGGTTGATGTCGACAAAAAAACTATGGCTTGCCCCCTACAATGAGAATATGTATGTATAGTACGTGATTATTGTAATGAATCACGTTTTCATAAATTTATTATTATCATGCTTACATGCGTGTAAATGAACTAATTAACAAATCAATGTCCGAAATTGAATAGGAAGAATTGGGTGCTACTGGCAATCTAAGTAGAAACAGAAATAGTATACTGGATTAACTCTCGCGAATGCAAACCCTCTGACAGTTGTCTAAAGATGATAAGTGAGTAAGGTTACAACCTTCAATAATGTCATTTGTTATTGTATGATTTGAGCCATATATACGCAAATAATAATGGCATGTGTGTAAATTTATGAATTACTGTTTTTGATGGAAAAAGAAGATTATGTCCACTTGGAAAATATGAAAGCAACACTGATCCCAATTTTATCACGCCATTAGTAAGTGTATTCTTAATAATTACTCGTATCATTTAATTTATGTTTTTGGAGAGGTTGATTATCTAATTCAGCTGATTTGTGTGTGATTTATATAATAGTCTCCTAAAGCACCAGACGACATATAATGCGCCTTTTACATTGTCAGTCCATGTGGGAGGTTATCAACGGAAATTATTCTACCATTCCGATACGGGTTAGTGTGATTTAAAAACTATTTCAGACGTAAATTGAGTTCAATTCTATATACTTCCATGTATTATATCTATTTTGATTATGTATATTTTGAATTGTAGTTTCCACTAATACTCAACAAAGCCCCAGAATATTCGCCAGAGGACATCACCCAGTTGAGAAATATGTAGGCCAGTTATGCTGTTTCATTAGCGGAGTCTCAATAGTTTGCTCATACTTTATGTATGTTTGTATATATAGAGCCATTGTGTATTGGCTTCTTTTGTTTTTTTGAGGAAGTTATGTTTTGGCTTTTGATCATCCTGTTTGTACTGTTTTTAAACTGGGTTTAATTGATCATGGAGTATAATATTTTGATGCAGGATTGAATTTTTGCAGTGCACAACTGATGGAATGCTATTTTTCAGTAGCTGCTCAAAAAATAGCATTTCAGCAGCTGTTAGAACAAGTTAAAATCATTTTTTTTTTTAAAAAAAAACAATAATTAAAAACGATAACGGTTAAAAACAACCCGTTGTAAACAATTATTTGACAATGATTTTATTTAGATAAATAACCGTTGACATTTTTTCTCTCCCATTCAAACCGCCAAAAATATAAGATAACGAATGATAACCGTTGTTGAATTCAAAACTTTTACAATGGTTTATTTATGCAGAACCGTTGCCAATGTTTAATCAATAAAAATAGATAATGGTTACATACCGTTGTCAATAGATAAATATAACCACGGTTTTGCATGTAATAAAGTCGTTGTTAAATTTTGACATTCAATTAAATAAGATAACGAAATGAACCGTTATCATATCTTGATGTGACTCATATTTTTGCACATTTAGTCCCCAAACCAGCCTCTTCCCTATGCTTTCTAGTGCTTATTAGGGTCATTTTTAATCTTTAGTTCCTTACTTTGCATATTCTTTGAGGTTTTGTGTCCTTGGTAGGAGAGGATTGCTAGCCTTGCATTTATGGAGCAAAGTAGAGCTAAATGGAGTGCATCTAATGAGCAAGCATCAAAGATGAGACGATTACTAAAGGCCTAAGTGAATAAATCAAGTAGAAAGGGTAATGATGAAGACCCCCACGGATCCTTACGCAGTCAAAGAAGGAGAAGAAGAGCTGATCAAAGATCTGGGCGTCCCGAGTCTCAATCCGGGCGTCTCACCACCAGGTTGAGCGGATCCCTGGGCAGCACGAGTTTGCTTCAAGGTCAAGTCGGGCGGCTATTTATGGGACTTGCAAGGCACTAATCTTCTTCTTAGGGACTTAATCGTCATTTAAGCCCTTAGTTACCCTAATACTTATACTTAGTATAAATAATGATTGTGTTAGGGGACGAATCACCAAGTTAGAATTTAGCTTTAATAACGTTTATACATTATTAATCAAGTTGTATTACTCAATTCAAGATTAATCAATTCTTAATTCCTCTTTATTCATTCAAGTGTTCTTAGTTTTAGTTGGGTAATTTGAAGACTATTTGGGTTTATTGAAGATTTGACAACTCTTCATCATTCATCAAGTGTTCTATTATTCTTTTCTTATTATTTGGATCATCCTTAAGTTGGTATAATCCCTTTTACCCTTTCTTAAATATTGTTTTACTCATTTACCATGTTTAACTTTGCTAATATGTTTGACACCTTTATTAGCATGTTTACCATAGTCATGAGTGAGTAGTCTTCTAGCTAGGGTTAATGGGGGATTAGGGGAACTAAAACATAGGGGTAGAACCATACTTAATCTAATATGTTTTCATAAGATTGCTTGCTTGTTGTAGTTTCAACCTATGGACATGTTATGCTTGATAAATTGCTCGATTTAAAACATTGCATGCATAATCTCTTATCCATTCAACAAGACTTGTAAGATATAAACTAACTCGAGTTTTGTTAGACTATGCATAAAGTTGAATAGGAATAAACTAAGTCGACTTGTGGGTGTTGTACAGTCTTGAACGACTTGGGTCCGGGACCCAAATCTTTCTAGGAATTGTAAGACATAAACTAACTTTATTCCACTACAACAATAATTTGCTTGCAACTATGTAAACATGTTTGTATGATTACCACCATGAATCCCTTATGAACCCATGATACCCTAGTACCTTAATCAACTGTTTATAACCCTTTCTTGTTTACTTGCTTCATTTCTTTATATTGCATTCTTAAGTAGTTTAATTTGATACCTCAATCTCCAACCCAATTTATGACACCCTAAGACATAGCTCTCTACAATCGATAATTTAATTCAATACCCGTCCTTTGGTATCCGACCTTTACTTGCTACTCTACTAAGAGTAGTTTATTTAGTTTATAAATATTGTTTTGATTGGTTAGCTTAGACGACAAAGTTTCCAACCGTACCAAAAATGGCACCTTTGCCGGGGACGGTGTTCAATTGAAATGTTATCATTTGTTTTTAGTTGTGTCTTTCTTAACCTTGGGGAAGTCAAATTCCTCAAGGTAGTTTTAATTGTTTTCTAGTTATTTGATTTTTGCATGTCTAGGAGATCAGAAGGTAGACTTTTGCCTATTGATCCTAAGATTGATAGGACATTGACCAATATTAGAAGAGTTGTTAGAGGAACTTTAACAAGTGTGGGTATTGGAGAACTTGTGGACATTGGTAGCATCCAACCGGATAGTGTTGAGTTTACCAACCCTTTTGTAAGAGAAGGAGAGGAGAACCCAATTCCAAACCAACCATAAAATCAACATACAATGCCTAAATTCTCATCTTATTCCGTACCAACCGAGGAGAACCTATCCAATGGTACTTCAACACCACCTCACTTAACCGCTAATTTCATTACCAAATCCTTATTCATACAATTAGTTGAGAGAACTCAATTTGGAGGGATGCCTAGTGAAGCTCCTCATCTACACATGGAGAGTTTTTGTGACTATTGTGATGCAATCTCTCAAATCCGAGTGACCCAAGACCCAATTCGATGGGTTTTGTTTCCTTTTTCCTTGATCAGAACGGCAAAGAGATGGTTAAAGAGCCTAGACAAGGCTACCCTTGGAATTGATTCGTGGAAGAAATTAGCACTTGCTTTCTACAAGAAGTTATATCCTCCGGAGAAGACTTACGTGTTGAGAACCCAAATCATCGGGTTCAAGCAAAGGGATGAGGAATCATTATATAAGGCTTGGGAGAGAGTCAAGGATACTTGTCGCTCTTGTCCTTACCATGGACTTAGTGAATGGTTCCTTGTTCAACAATTTTGGAATGGCTTATATGAAGACTCGCGAAATGTGATTAATATGGGCTCCAATGGGAGGTTCACAGAGGTTGATGACAACCAAACGTGGGCTAAAATCAGATATATGGCGGTTCATAATTCCTAATATAGTAGGCCACGAAAGGCCACTAGAGGAGGGAAGCATGAGGTGGATTCCATCACACAATTAAGTGCTTAACTAAGTGCTCATATCGACACCCTAAACTTGAATTTTGAGAAGGGCATGGCCAAGCTTGATGAAGCTTCCCAATCACCCAAACAACATGTCAATGCTATGATGGCAACATCCTCAATCCCAAATGGAGTGTGTGAAAGTTGTGGAACCTTGGGACATGATCAAAACGAATGTAGAGGAACGAATGAACAAGTGAATGCTTTTCAAGCATACAAAAATGGCACACCTTAATCCAACTACTACAATGAGAATACTAAATTCCATCCAAATCTTTCATACAAGAGCCAAAATGTCCAAAACCCTCAACCCACATACACACCCCCTCCAATGAGAAATCCTACTCAAAGACCATACTAAAATCAACCCAATGACCAAGTTTTTGATGTTCAAATAGCGGTCCTCCAAATGCAAAAGAGACAACTAGATTTCTTTGCTCAAATGCAATGGGATAGCCAAGCCAAAGACACTACCATCAACAATATCCTTGCTCACAGCAAAATGTTGGAGACTCAATTGTCTCAATTGGCCTCTTCTAGTTCACAAAGACAAAAGGGACAATTACCTCCGCAGGCTAATCCTCCCACAAGACATGAGACCATCAATGCTATCCACTTGAGGAGTGGTACAAGATATGATGAACCAAAGATGCCAATTGAAGAAGATATTATTGAGAAGAATGACAGGCAAAGTGATGTGATTGAACAACTAAGGACAAATCCTAAGGTGGTAGAGACAACTACCAATGACTCATCAAAGAAGAGAAGTGAAGAGAAGGCTAAAGAAGTTGAGAAAGAGCCCTATTGTGATTAGACCTCCATTCCCAAGTCGCCAAGCTAAGCCCAAGTTTGATGAACAACTTGGAAAGTTCATGGAGATTGTAAAGAACTTAGAAGTTTCAATACCATTCACGGAGCTAACCCACCATGATCCGGCCTATGCAAAGTACATGAAAGATATCCTTACCAAGAAGAAGTCCATCTGAAAATTGGAAACAATTGCCTTTACTAATGTAAGTAGTGCAATTCTACAAGGGAATTTCCCTCCAAAGCGTAAAGATCCGGGAAGCTTCTCCATTCCATGTACCATTGGTGACACCACAATCATCAAGGCACTATGTGATCTAGATACAAGTGTCAGTGTCATGCCATATTCGGTATATAAAAGACTAGGAGTGGCAGAGCTCAAGTGCACCAACATGACCTTACAAATGGCGGATCGTTCAATAAAGAAACCACTAGGGGTATGGGAAGATGTACCCGTGAGAGTTGAAAAGTTTTTCATAACGGTAGACTTTGTCATTGGTGATATGGAGGAACATTCCAACATTCCTATCATTCTAGGAAGACCATTCCTACACACCGCCAGAGCGGTGATCGATGTGAAACATGGAGAGATCACACTTGAAGTAGGTGATGAAACAATCACCTTCAATCTTGATAAGACTATGAGAGCTCCCAACTTGTTTGAGCCATGATTTATGGTTGATCACTATACTCGGGAGGGTGGCAAAAAGAAGATGGAATATCAATTCAAGGAACAAGGAAAAGATAGAAATCACAAAGATAAGGGCAAAGACACACCACCCAATTGGAAGAAAGATATTGATGATTTTGAAATGGCTCTATTCGGAGAGCATGAAATTTTTCACAACGAGAATGAAAGCTTGTAAAGCTCACCCATGACAAGTATAGATGGAGGACTCATTGGCCATGATAACAAGGAAGGAGAGTTGCTCTTGTCAACTCATGATCCACCCAACATCGGGGAGAAAGCAAATGATGTATATGGTCTATGGGACGATGAATTTGAGGGATTGGTAAATCCCTACATTGGGAATGCTATGACTCTAGACCAAGGCTTGATGGATCCTTGTCAACCCTTTGACTCGAATTACAATAATGAAGACAACAATGTGTAAGGGTCTATGCAAGACCTTTACCATGAAAACGAACAAGCCTTTGACTACTTCTACAAGATGTTGAGCAACATCAACAACACCTTGGCGTTGCCCCTTTGACACCTCTCAAAAGAAGGAGAGTTTGTTGGTGTCCTCCCTAAACCACCATTTGTAAATATTCTAATCTCTTAACTTGCATTTCATTTAACTTGTACACTATTGATTAACTTATGTGACAAGAAAGCAAGTGAGGGAGGAATTTTTATGTGCTTCTAATATGTAGTGTTTGATGATCAAGTGTGGGGAAGCACATGCCTAGGCTAAATCAAGCCTTTGTAATGCTACCCTAGAAGAAATGAAGAAGAAAAGAGGAAGAATTGACATGGGGAGAGGATCCCCACAAGCAGACCTGAGCTCATGGGGACTGGGAAAGGGGTACAAAGTGAAATTTTGCTCTGGAAAGAAATATGCCCGAGCCGACCTCAACCCGAGCGACCCACTGCTCAAGTCGCTCGACCTTGGCTCAAGTCTTTGGGACTGAAGGAGCTCTCAATTGTTAAATTTTGCACTGGAAGACAATCTGCCCATTTCAAGCACAAGTCGAGCGAGCCAGGCAGAAATCTGCCCGAGTTGCCTTCAAGACGCCCGTCTCCAAAGCTAAGCAGATTGTTGATTTTTCACTGGATGAAAATCCGCCCGACTCGACTTTAACCCGCCCGTCTCTATCTGCTACATCAATAAAACACGGGGCTCACCCCTCTTTTTCATTTCATTTCCTTTCTTCAAACACAAAACACCATAATTTCCCTCACTTCAACCTTCAAACCCTCATCCAAAAACAACATTTCCTCATCCAAATTCACCACAATCAAGTCCAAACTTGCTCAAATAAAAAACAAATTACTCCTTTATCAACAATAAGACCATTCAAACAACAATTTCTTCACAAAATCAATCAATTCCTCTAGGGTTGGGTGAAAATCCGAAAATCCCCAAATTGATTGGGCACTCAATTGAAACTTGAAGAAGAAAGGAGCATTCAAGCATAAACTTGGTTTGTTGATACTACTTTGAAGGGAGAATAGTAATGGCAAGGACTAAAGGAGGCATCAAGGCAACAAAAACACCAAATTTGTCTAAAAGACAATAAGCTCTTGCATCAAAGGAATTGGTCTTGGTTCAACAAAGGGAGCAAGCCCCGTCAACCATCAATGCTATCGAGGAAGCTACTACTTCTACCCCATAGGTAACTTTCATATCCGATAAGCATAGGCTTGCATTTGAATCCCTAGCCAAGAAAAAGATTCTAGCTAAAAAATTTGTATGTCAAGATGCTTTGAGTAAATTAGGTGTCCTTGAGCAAACAAAGGTATTCTTCAAGTCTATGGGGTTATCCACCCTCTATGAAATGAATGAATTGACATACCCCTCTTTGACATTGAAATTCATTAGTTCCTTAAGGGAGTATAAAATTAAGGCTCGAGATTATGTAGAATTCCGTCTCGAAAACAAGACAAGAACAATGCACAAAAGTGATTTTGGTAAAGTGTTTGGGCTTAAGAACCATGACCTATTCAACAAGAAACCTATGGAGTTTGATGCCAAACCACTATGGTAAGCTATCTCCGATCGTGAGTTCAATACTTTCAAGGAGTGTCATGCCTTGTACATTCATCATCCGGGTATAAGGTATCGGCACAAGTTCGTGGCTAAAAATTTGATTGGTAGAAAATAAGCCAATCACTTGACGGAATTAGACTTTGTTTACCTTGAGTCCTTCTTGAATGTTGGTGGAAAGCCCAAAAGCAAGTACAATGGTCTTCAACTATTGATCAAGAGATGGTTGGATATTGAGAATTAGAAAGATGGCACGGCTTTCATTGTTAATAGAGGCTTGGTGACAAGATTGGCTAAGCACTTTAACCCGGATTTCAACAAAGACAACACTCACAAAGCGGTTGAAGGAAACCACCTTCTTGATATGAGTAATTTAATCCACAAATTTCAATTGGTCAAGCATGATAACTTAGATCATACCTATGAGTGGCTCATCAAGGATGCCAATTCCATTGTCTTACGAAGCAAGATTTGTCACATCTCCACCCATCGAACCAACTACCTTATTCCCTTTTCCGAGCAAGCCGAGACCATCATCAAACAACAACTAAATCCAATTGAAGAGCCCTTCTCCTCCATTGTTATACCACCTTATCCCTTTGCCTACCACGAGTTCAAACCAAAAGTGATGTTATGGTGGACAATGACTATTTAACACAACTAATGCAACATATGCATAAGGAAGCATACAATGATCGGGTGAATGCCTACTACGCCCAATATCCACCCCTTTTGCATCTTGCTAGGCAAGGACTCGTTAATCCTTCGAGTTCTTTGCCAAATTGGATGTTGATGATGTAAGCAGGGAAGGTAGTGGGTCTTGCCAAGATGATGAGGAAGAAGAGCAAAGTTCAAGTTCTAGTGAAGAAGATGATGGTGAAACCTCCGATTCCATGGAGGTGGATGATGATGATGTCGCGATGAGCGACAATTAATGGTTAACAAAGCTTGAAGGAAGGCATCACAGTTGGGGTTGATCACTTATGCTAGTATTGACCTATTCTATTGTGAGTCTCCTACCCATCTTTTTCCTTTGTTTTTGTCTCATGTTTATTTGCCTTCTATAATATTTAACTTGCATCACTTTGAGAGTCACTTTGGACTCTTGGTAGCTTTGAGTTTGGAGTCCTAGCACCACTCAAAGAACTCCTGCCTCGGTCTCATTGAGGTGATTATCTTTTGCTCCCACCATGTAAAATCCAAAATGACAACTTACCTTTCATGTATTGCATTTGCATGCTTGTGAATAAACTTTCCCTCTTTTACATTAGAAATAGTGCATGGTTTGGTTTGGGGAAGTTCATTCATAAGCAACCCGAGTTAATTCAAATTAGCTCTCCGAACAATAGAAAGCATGCATCATATAGTCGAGCTTAGTTCCCATAACTTGTATATTTTCATCACATGTGAATATTTTCCATATAGTTTGTATCTAGTATAGAATTATGCATCATTCATTTCATTGCATTTGCACAATTCCCTATTATTTTGTCCATTGGGGATAATGTCTATTCTAAGTGTGGGGATGGGGAATTCTAAATTTCTAACACTATCTAACTCGAAAATTCAAAAATGATAAAATTTTTAAAAAAATCCAAAAACATGTTCTTCTCTTTTGTAGTGTTGAAATGTATATATTGTATATATGTTTGTTGTTTGTTGTTCACTCCTATCGCTTTGGACCGACTACGCCACATTCGAGGCATCAGGAATATGAAGACCGCATGGTATGATCTTTCCAAACCTCCTTTTTCTCCTTATATGTAAATGACAATGTGTCTTCTTTTTGTTTGATGCGGTATAAACCAATGTGATTATAGGAGTTGCATTTACTCTATTTGGCATACTAGTGATAGTAGCATTTGTATTAGGTTGTATATATGCTAGTTGCATCATGACATGCAGTTGCATTTTAGGAAAGTTTTTGTGAAAATGTCTAGCTGGGAAGCTTGGCAAATGTGTATAAGCCCTTGTAGATAATTTTTCTCCTTGAGACTTTGTTTGCTAGAATAGCATCAAGACACCCTGGGATGTGTCATACTAGTATCTTTTGATCCATGGACTAAGGCCTAGTCAAGAGTACCTTGTGGTGTGATGACTCCTTGGCTACCGTTTATTCTAAGGTGACCTTTGAAGCCATGCAACCGTTCTTTCATTTCTGTCATCATGTTTTGCCAATATAAAGGGAATGGGCATAATAATCTACAATTTGAGTTCAAGTACCAAAGTGAAAGTCAAAAAGTTTGCAAAAATTGCACCAATGAAAAGAGGAGCAAAAATAGACTCATATGCTCAATAAAAGTACCCTTGCTATAAAATGAGGTTACTTTGAAAATGTTCAAAAAATGCAAAGATTGAAAAATTTGCCAATTATGAAATTGCCAAACATAAAAAATGGCAAAGAAATGTTCTCAAAAGTTAAATGCCACAAGAAATTGGGGGGAAAACAAAACAAAAGCAAACTACCATTTTGAAACTCAAATCATAATGATCCCTTTTATCTGTTGACGATCCTTCCTTTGTTGCACGGTGGAGAGGGGACGACCCTTCTTCTTGTCTAGGCAAGAGGGGGAATTCCGCGATCCTACAGTGTTTCTAACACCATAAGGAGCCTACTTTTCACGAAAGCATTTAGCGATTGAGGATAAAAGTACTCTAGTTTGACACAACTTGGAGGTGATTTGTTGGTATCCTTTTAGACTTATTAGTTTGGAGAAATGATATCTACAACAGAATGTGTACCCTTAGATTGCTTTCCATTTAGATGATTTCTGCCACTTAGATGAGAAAAGTGGCTATTCTTTTGTAGACACATCCATTAATTGTTTCGTGTGCTTAATGCTTGGATGTATCGCCATTTTGGCAAGCCCCACCTTGCCTTGCAAGGAGGCATCTTACCTCATAGGTTTCTTGTTGTGAGTTGAATGGGCGGAGTGAGACCCGCTAATTGTCTCACATCGGCTAGTAGTGTTAATAAAGGTCATAGTTTTAGTCACCTCTTTACTTGGGACGAGCAAAGGTTCGGTTTGGGGATATTTGATGTGACTCATAGTTGTGCACATTTAGTCCCCGAACTAGCCTCGCTTATTAGGGTCTTTTTTTATCTTTAGTTCCCTACTTTGCGTATTTTTTGAGGTTTTGTGTCCTTGGTAGGAGAGGATTGCTAGCCTTGAATTTATGGAGCAAAGTAAAGTTAAATGGAGTGCATCTAATGACCAAGCATCAAAGAGGAGACCATTACTAAAGGCCTAAGTGAATAAATCAAGTAGAAATGGCAATGATTAAGTCCCCCACGACCTCTCAACGATCCCCACGGATCATTAGGCAGTCAAAGAAGGAGAAGAAGAGTTGATCAAAGATCCGTGCATTCTGAGCTTAGGTCGGGTGTCTTGAGCCTTAATCCGGGCGTCTCACCACCAGGTCGAGCGGATCCCAGGGCAGCACGAGCTTGCTTCAAGGTCAAGTCGGGCAGCTCTTTATGGGACTTGCAAGGCACTAATCTTCTTCTTAGGGACTTATTCGTCATTTAAGTCCTTAGTTACCCTAATACTTGTACTTAGTATAAATACCCCCATTGTGTTAGGGGACTAATCACCAAGTTAGAATTTAGCTTTAATCAAGTTTATACATTATTAATGAAGTTGTATTACTCAATTCAATATTAATCAAATCCTGATTCCTCTTTAATCATTCAAGTGTTCTTAGTTTTAGTTGGGTATTTTGAAGACTATTTGGGTTTATTGAAGACTTAGACAACTCTTCATCATTCATCAATTGTTCTTCTATTATAATTTGCTTATTAATTGGATCATCCTTAAGTTGGTATAATCCTTTTTACCCTTACTTAATTACTGCTTTACTCATTTACCATGTTTAACTTTGCTAATATGATTGACACCTTTATTAGCATGTTTACCATAGTCATGAGTGAGTAGTCTCCTAACTAGGGTTAATGGGCGATTAGGGGAACTAAAACATGGGGGTAGAACCAACTTAATCTAATATGTTTTCAGAAGATTGCTTGCTTGTTGTAGTTTCAACTTAAGCACATGTTATGCTTGATAAATTGCTCGATTGAAAACCTTGTATGCATACATCTCTTATCCATTCAAAAAGACTTGTAAGATATAAATTAACTCGAGTTTTGTTAGACCATGGATAAAGTTGAATTGGAAGAAACTAAGTCGACTTGTAAGTGTTGTACAGTCTTGATCGACTCGGCTGTGGTACCCAAATCTTCCTAGGAATTGTAAGACATAAACTAACTCGATTCCACAACAACAATAATTTGCTTGCAACTATGTAAACATGTTTGTATGATCACCACCATGAATCCCCTATGAACCCATGATACCCTAGTACCTTAATCAATTGTTTACAACCCTTTCTTGTTTACTTGCTTCATTTCTTTAGATTGCATTATTAAGTAGTTTAATTTCATACCTCAATCTTAAACCGATTTATGACACCCTAAGACAGAGCTCACTACAACCGATAACTTAATTCGATACCCGTCCTTTGGGATCCGACCTTTAGCTGCCGCTCTAATAAGAGTAGTTTGTTTAATTTATAAATATTGTTTTGGTTGGTTAGCTTAGACGACAAAGTTTCAAACCGTACCATATATATATATATATATATATATATATATATATATATATATATATATATATATATATATATATATAACAACGGTTTTGGAACCACTAAATTGTTGTCAATAGTAAACAAGGACAATGGAATTGAAACCGTTCTTTAGATTTAATAACGGTTTCTTAAAAGTATACCCGTTGCCATAAACATACTTAGCAACAGTTTTATAACGGTTCTTGAGTTGTGATAATGGTATTATAGATCCGTTATGAAGGTAATAGACCCCTAATTAGACACCACTAATTAGTTACTAAATTACTTGTTAATTTAGTCTTAATGATCTAGTTACATGCAACCTTATAAGATGGCTTAAAAATGAAAAAGACAAATTTTCCTATTCAGATTGGGCACAACAAAGCTCTCCTACCTTTGTTGTTCTTGAGCTAAAAATTGTGATGGATGATCCTTCAAACCCCAAATCACCAAAGTAGGTGATCTCCTCTAAGATGCACCCAAGATTAGCTCAAAAATATCCTAATTTACTAACTATGTAATATTAGGATATTCTTGTATAATATGTAGAATATTATTATAATAATAATATTAGTTGATGTATATTATTATTTATGATTTTATTTGATGATGTTTTGATCAACTTTTGATCATATGGCTTGATGAAGAAGATGAAAAATTTTGGTCTTTTTTCTTCTCATTTGAGCCGACCAAGAAGTGCCTTTTATGGTTTGTTTTCTTAAAAATTCAACCATACAAAAGTGTGTAAGATGAGGTATATATAGTGTGTAAAATATAAAGAAATGACATACAAATGTTAGTGGGATTTGCCAACCCACATAATGACAATCATCATGCATTTTAGGCGGCACTCAATGGACTTCCAGGTCCATTTCGATTTCCGATAGTTGTCCCACAAATGCTTATAAGTCGTATATTTTAATTATCTTATATAATTAAATATTAATTTAATTATTTAAAACTTAAATAATATAAATTAACAAATAATTTTCACCCAACTTTCAAATATTATTAGACCATTTTATCAATATAAAATGTATCTCATAAAACTCTATTATCTAATTTTACAACCTCTTGTAAGTTTAATTAGCTAATTACCTCAGCATCAAACTATACACATATATCGTATTATTTTATCTAATTAATTATTAATTACTAAATTATCGTATAACATTTACTAATTAATTATGTATAATTAAATAATAAATGCTCTTGGCCAGAGTTCGTAACTGGTCATCAAATAACAAAATTACTTGACTAATTATAAGTCAATATTATACAATAAATTAATAAAATTGTATCCATATACAAATAACTAATTATTCCATTTTGAGCATCATCTTATAGGTGTGACCGAGAGAGATCGACTGATCACCGTCGTTATACGACAGTAACGTCAAATTCTAGTCAGCCGAGCGTTACCGATTTACGTTAATCAGTTGATAAATAATATATTATATCCCTGATATTCCTTTTACGAGATTTATTATGTAGACCCACTATTGTGGAGGACACTACTCAAACAATCTCCCACTTGTCCGACACAAGTGCGCTACTAATTCTCTTGTTCGTTTAATTTCCCACTCATTGCAAGATTTCTTTTAGGTCGTTCTTGCACGTGACCATATCAAATAGTGGTTTCCTCGATCTGGAGGATAAATGTCTGACCAGATAATTTACAATCGATCTCATCCGAGCATGGCCACGCATTTCCAGTCATCTCTCCTCGAGTGCCCTTGAGATAATAAACCCTAACGAGGGTGGACAATCCTGTTGACCTATTTTCCTCATTTGATACAGATTACAATGACCCAGTAAAAGTCCTTCAGCCTCCTTTTATGGTGCGACTTAGGACAAAAACCAAAGCCACCGGAAAACCGTACCACCTCAGACAAATAGTCGCAAGTCTAAAGAATTGACTCGAATGAATAAATAGAAATCCTTGCCACGACCAGGCAATATGAGGATTCTATGAATGGTCAGTGTCCAACAGATCGTCTTAACAATCTGCCTATGTAATTGACCAGTCATGTTTATGACCCTATGGTGGTTGAACACACCATCAATCGACTTACAATCTAGTCACTTCGAGACGTCACCTCATTAAGTAACTAGGGACCAAAATACAATGTTAATCCAGTTCACTTTAATAGAATTCAACATTGTCAATGCAATCTATTTGGATTAAACAAAGTATATAAATTCAGATAAAACTGAAATACTAGAGTTTATACACTATAAAAACTCAAACGATGAATATGATTATCATATATGAAATAACTAATACAATATCTAAATATTACATATCCCATAATCTACGATAATTCAGGCATTCGACTTAATCCCATAAAAGCTACATGACCATCATGTTTAGCCTGCGATAACGGCTCGGTTAAAGGATCTGCAATAGTTACATCTGTCCCAACCTTACAAATCGCTACTTCCTTCTGTGGACATGGCCACCTACACGCCAGGCCAACCTATTGGACGTATAGCAGTCTTTTGAAAGCCACGCTCGACGGCGTAAAAATGCTTTCGACCGGATCGTTTTAGATCGGTCGGTTTCGTCTCGGTAAGGGTCTCGAAACGATTAGAGATGTTCGGAGTCGCCACCAAGCATTTGTGGTATGCTTGGAACCCGTTCGAAATCCACTTTATACCTCGGTCAAATCGAAGTACAAAGCAGCGTTTGACATAGGTACAAAACATAAGGAAATCGTCCCTCTTTAGCATCCTATCTCTAGAATGACTCTCGTACGCCCTGGATAAGATCGTCCACTATCCAAAGTTTATGAGTAAGAGGTGAAGGTATGTATTGAGAAGCCCTGTAATCAGCAACCAATCGCGCCCGCGGTAGCGGCCTCTACTGATAGATCTTGGTTGGTTGAATGCAAAAATTGATAAAACGGTTTAAATGCATGAATGCGCATCCAATAATTTGAACCTAACATGTGAGAGCTTTCTAAGTTGGTTGATTTAATCCAAGTATCAAGTATAAGATGTCGAGTTGGATTTATGGTTGATTTGCATGCAAGACGGGAATTAAACATCCATTTACCGTATTAGGTTTATGATGCATAACGTGATCCATCTGTCTTAGTAAAGCATTTTGCAAATATGATTTTGATTAAGCAAATAGTCATCTGATTCATCCTATATCCGGTCTAACCGGAGTCGGGATCGTCCTAGACTAATGCTGGAAAGGGAACAGGCCCTGTACCAGACGGATACATGAGGGCGAGCCAGCCGACGGTGTAAAGGGGCCTCCCCTGGTTTTGAAAATGAGAATTAAAAGGCCTTTTTTAGGTGCGGGTCAACTTACGGTGATATGCCGTGTTCTGACCTTTTGAAAAACGTTTATAAAACGTATTGAAAAATGGGTATTTGACCCGATTTGATTTGAAAGGGTCGTTTAGACCGCATTTGTTGATTTGAGGAACGAGACTCGAATAATCATCATTGTTTTCATGATATTTGGTGTCGGGTTCGACTTTGACAAACTTAACATGAATAGTTTTGAAAACAATCATGAACTAATTGTTTTAAGTTCATTTGAATGTAATTAGTCGATACTCATCATCGTACCCGGATTAAAATCCAGCATGGTATGTAGGACCAAGGATGACTTTGTGTTGAGGACTAATATGTTTATTTCGAGAATGTAAAGAAATGATGAAAGGCTTCAAAATACCTCTCAAAAATGTAATAAAAGGCTTTAAAATACCTTTTAAATGTTATTAACCAAATATTATCACCGAAACACGAATTTAACTGTCATGGTATGAAAAATGTTTTATGGTTAAAACAAATGAAATAAAATAAAAAAGGGGTTTGAAAATATTTGAAATGGTAAAAACAAATTGCAAATATGAAAATGAATTAAAGGGGAAAGACGAGAACAAACACGGTTGAGTTCTGACCTGGACACCCCATTTAGGCGCGGACAAGCCGGCGAACCAAGGGGCTTCTGTCTCAAGCCAAAAATCAGGTTTTTCTCGTTTATTCCATGTTTTGGTTCATGTTATGCATGTTTTAGCATGTTGTAGTCATGAAACAAATAAAAACATGATAAAAGAAGGATTTTTACACCCTCATACTTACATGTTTGGTTATGGCGAGTGACCGACGTAAGTGTAACAACTCGTTTGGTCGGAAAAGACTCGGTCTAAAACCGTTTTGGTAAGTAAAAAGTGTGTTTTAAGATTAGTGACGGTGTAGTGGTCGAAGTGGTCGGTCAAGTGATATAATGCACGATGACGGTACCAAACAATGTGTAAGGCTTGTATTTACGATCGGTAGGTCTTAAATACGCGTCGGATTGTGACTTAAGAAGTCGAGTCGAGAATTTTAAGGGAGAAAAGAGGGGGCGGACACTCGCGTAACTCTCAAATGGGGGCATTTGAGGGGTATTTATAGGAAAATGAGTGGTTATGTGAGTTTTGAGCGACGTGACCACCTAGACTGCTCAAAGAGGTACGAGCCACGTCGCGGGTCTTCGAGTTGTCTTGTCGCTTTCACACAAGAGCAATCATGATTTGTTCTATCCTAGGATTTGTAGTCATATGTTTGGTACTTGACCAAACATAAATCCGGGAAATCTTAGCATATAAGGTTTTGAAAGTTTTGTTTTTGGTGGTTGACTCGGTTTGACTCGTTGGAGTCGGGATTTGAATTTCGGAGTCGGTTTTTGATCCGGTGTCGGTTTTGACTCTAGTTAGTTTCATTGCGACCCCGTCGTCGTGCATTAAACACACCAGGTATTTTTGAAATGTTTTAAAATTTTTTATTTTTGAAATCGTTTTAAGTTTTCCGACGTAAAGTTGTACACAAACTGTCGATCAAACGCCGCGATTCCAAAGCATGTTATAGTCCGATAATCATCGGGTGATTGTTGGAATCTCAGCAGATACTGGGTATCTACAGAGCCCCCACTTTGACTGAGGCTTGGACAGGGAAAAAGTCAAAGTAGAGCCCCCAGGCAATCGAAGATTACAACCTGAAGACCCGAGCGACGTCAAGGTGGCTCGAAAGGATTTGGGCTAAGGACCTGCCATCGGGAAGGGCGACGCCGAGGCGACTCGAGGGTACGAGCCAAGGACCTGTCGTTGGGAACAGTTTAGAGTCTGTCGACTATCCGTGCGGGTCGTTTAAAGTCCGTTAGACTACGTACAAAGGCTCGCCAGCCATAAGAAGGTGTCATACCTAAGGCATCTTCGGATACGTCCTTGCATGTTTGCGGACAAAGGCTTGCCAGCTGTGGTGCGTAGTAAGGCTCGCCAGCCATGGTGCGTGGTAAGGCTCACCAGCCATGGCGCGTAGTAAGGCTCGCCAGCCATGGTGCGAAGTAAGGCTCGCCAACCATGGTGCGTAGTAAGGCTGGCCAGCCATGGCGCGTAGTAAGGCTGGCCAGCCATGGTGCGTAATAAGGCTGGCCAGCCGTGGTGCGTAGTAAGGCTCGCCAACCATGGGGCGGTCGGTTAATGGACCATGAGAATAGCCGCATTGGTCGCACTCACTTAGGAGGTTTAGTTTTCGGTACTTGTCGTTAGGAGCTCCTAGACCAAAACAAAATTTATAACTCCACAAACAACTCTACTATTAGTAAAGAGGCAAGTAAAGGTCGGATCCCAAGGGACGGGTATTGAAGTGAGATTTTCAATTGCAAGTAGCGGTGTCTAGGGGTGTCACAATTTGGGGTTGGAATAGAAGATCACTAAACTAAATAGCAATGAAAGTAAACAAGCAAGATGATTAAAAAGGGATGTAAATAATTGATAAAATGCACTAGGGTGTCATGGGGTCATAGGGGATTCATGGGAATTAATCATACAAATATATTCTCAAAATATAAGCAAGCAATTTTTGTTGTGAGGGATCGAGTTGGTTTATATCTTACAATCCTAGGAAAGTTTGGGTCCCGGAGCCGAATCGATTAGATTGTACAACACCTACAAGTCGACTTAATCTTCCCTACTCAACTATATGCATGGTCTAATGAGACTCGAGTTGGTTTTTGTCTTACAAGTCTCATTGAAAAGATAAGTGATGGGTAGAAAATGCAAGGATTCATAGGCTCGCATTTCATCAAACATAACATGTTCATAAGTTGAGATCACAACAAGCAAGCAAATAAACTATGAAAACATATTAATTTAAGCATGAATCATCCCCCATGTTGGATTCTCCTAATTACCCATTAACCCTAGTTAAGGACACTACTCACTCATTATCATGTTGAACATGCTAGAAAGGTTGTCAATCATACCAACAAAGTAAAACATGATGAATAAATGAAGATGATTAACAATAATTAAAAAGGGATTAAGAGAATTATACCTACTAATGATTCCAATAATAAAGCAAAGAATAATAGAAGTACTTGATGATTGATTGGAAGGTTGTCAATCTCCCAATAATAACCCAAATAATCTTCAATTACCCAAAATGAAAGATGAACAAAAGAGAGATTAAGGAAATGAGATTTGTATTAAGAATTGATTAAAAGTTGATTACAAGATTAAAGAGAGATTAGATTGATATAAACTACACTAGAGCTTGATAAGAAGAACATGATTATCTAATTAGACTAGTGGGGTATTTATAGTGGGGATTAGGTACACAAATTAGGGTTTACTAAGGGCTTAAATGACGATTAAGTCCTTGAGGAATCACTCCTCTCAGAAAAATATACAAGTCTGCTTTTTGCTAGTCTTTCCGAGGTATGCGCATCCTTCATAGAACAAGAAGAAAACGAAATAGCTGTAACACAATCCGAGCGTCCAGGGCACGGGACGAGCGGATTGTCTGGCTTTTGGACGAGCGGATTCTCAGGCTGGACGGGCGAATTCTCTGGCTTTTGGACGAGCGTCCTTCTGAGGAAGACGCTCGGATTCCTTGTCTTGGACGGGCGTCCAGGGGGCAATCCACTCTGATTCAGAGTCAGCTTCTTCCTTTCTTCTTTTCTTCCTTCTTCTTCATACAATCCTTGAGGATTTTGTCGGAGATGCAACGATCTTTTCTCATCATTGCCCAACAACTATAATATGTACAAGGGCCTTCTAGTCTTGTCTTCTCTTTGATGCTTGGTCATTGAATTCAATCAATTTAGCTCCATTTTGCCATGAAAATGCAAGGTTTGCACTCCTTTCCTACCAAGGGATCAAAACCTCAAAGAATATGCAAAACAAAGGACTAAAGACAATAAATGACCTAAATATGCACTAAAAAGCATGGGAACAAGGCTAATTCGGGGACTAAATATGCTCAAATAATGGTCACATCAAATATCCCCAAACCGAACCTTTGCTCGTCCCGAGTAAAGAGGTGACAAAAACTAGGACCGTTATTTAAACTAACCTAATAGCATAGCCGATATGAGACAATTAGCGCGTCTCACTCCGCCCCTTCAACTCACAACAAGACAACCATGAGGTAGGATGCCTTCTTGCAAGGCAAGGTGGGTCTTGCCAAAATGGCGACACATCCAAGCATTAAAGCACATAAAATCAAGTAATGGATCATATACAAAAGAATAGCCACTATCCCCATCTAAGTGGCGGAAATTATCTACAAGGGAAGCAATTCAAGGGTACACACTTCTTCATAGATGCAATTTCTTCAAACTACTAAGCCTATAAGGATACCAATAAATCACCTCCAAATTGTGTCAAGCTAGGGTACCTTTGTCCTCAATCGTTAAATGCTTTTGTCAAGAATTGACGCCCTATGGTGTTAGAAACACTGGAGGATCGCGGAATTCCCCCTCTTCCCTAGACAAGAAGAAGGGTCGTCCCCTCTCTACCATACACAAAAATAGATACGATGGATAAAGGGATCAATAGATATTTGAGTTTCATTTGGGAGTTTGCTTTTGTTGTTGTTTTTCCTCCCAATTTCTTGTGGCATATAACATTTGAGAACACTTTCTTTTGCCATCTCTTTTGATTTTTGGCATTTCAACACTTTACAACTTTTCATCTTTTTGCATTTTCTTTTGAACATTTTCAAATTCACCCCATATGTAGTGAGGGTGCCTTATATTTGAAGCATAGGAGTTTTCATTTTTGTTACTCCTATTTTCATTTGATGCATTTTGCAAACTTTCTTTAACTTTTCATTTCATTTCTTGAACTCAAATCAATTTTTTTTGTGCCCATTCCCTTTGATGACAAAAATTTATGGTAGAACATGGATGAATGATGGTTGCATGGTTTCAAGGGTCACCTTGGAATAAACGGTAGCCAAGGAGTTATCACACCACAAGGTACTCTTGACTAGGCTTTAATCCATGGGTCAAAGGATACTAGCATAACACATCCTAGGGTGTTTTACAAGTATTCTAACAAGCAAAGTCTTAAGAAGAAAAAGCATCTACTATGTCCTATATACACTTGTCAAGCTTCCCAAGTAGACGGTTTCACAAAAATTTTCTAACATGCAACTACATGCCATGATGCAACTAACATATATACATCCTAATGCATATGATTCTACCAACTAATATGCCAAATAATCTAAATGCAAGTCCTAGATTCACATTGTTTATACCGCATCAATCAAAATAAAGCCACATAGTCATTAACATAAAGCGGAAAAAGGAGATTGGAAAGATCATACCATGCAGTCTTCAATATCCTCATGTCTCGGATGTGGCGTAGTCGATCAATGTGAACAAGGATAGACAAACATAATATATACAAACAATAAATACACAAGACTACACTACAAAAGAAATGAACTTGTTTTTGGATTTTCAATTTTTTCAATTTTTTCGAAATTTTTGATTTTTTTTTTTTTTTTTGGAGTTTTGAATAAAAGTTAAGTTAGAATTTCCCATCCCCACACCAATATGGGCATTGTCCTCAATGGCCAATATGATAGGAAATTATGCAAGTATGATGCATGATTTCTATACTAAATACAAGCTATACTAATTTACACTACATGATGCATGGGTTTTTGTTTATGACGGAAAGCGTAATTTAGATTACCTCCCGTTGCGTATGCATGTACTTCCCCAAACCGAGATAGACATTATTTCTAATGTCTTAAATTTTGGGGTAGTTCATGCACATAAGATGCAATGCATGAAACTATATATTGTCATTTTGGATTTTTCATGTGGGAACAATAAAAAGAACACCTCAATGGGGCCAAGGTGTTAGTCCTCATGTTGCTAGGACTGTCCAAACTATGATCAAGATAAAATAAAGAAAACAAAGAAAGAAGTAGACAAACCTCAAGAGGGTAGGAGCCTCCAAAGTTTGCTAATCCTCCATCATATCATCATTGTCATCATTTTCCTCCATTGAAGTGGAATCATCTCCACTCTCATCTTCACTTCCTTGATCTTGCTCACTTCCTTCATTATCTTCATTAGCCTCTTCTTCTTCATCTACCTCTTCATGAACACCCTCATCATCAACCTTATCATCGATATTCTCATCTTCACCCGGTCTTTTACCCCTAGATGTGCTTGGAAAGAAAACTTCCCTATCCACCCACCTAGGCAAAGGACATGATGGATCAAGTAGTCCTTGCCTAGCTAAATGAAGGAGGGGTGGGTATTGGACCAAGTATGCATCTACTCGATCATTATAAGCTTGTTTATGCATCTCTCTCATGAGGAGAGTCATGTAATCATTGCCCACTTCAACATCTTTGGGTTTGAACTCTTGGTATTTGAATGGGTAGGGTGGTGTGACAATGGAGGAGGAGGGCTCTTCAATTTCACCCCTTTGTTGACAGATGATGTACTCGGCGCCCTTGGAGAGTGGAAGAAGGTAGTTTGTTCGGTGGGCACTTAATCGGCATATCTTGGAAGGCAAAGTGAAGGATCTAGCATCATTGGTTAGCCACCCATAGTTGGTGTCAAGAGAATTATGCTTGACCCACTTGTACTTGTTAATCATGGAATCCATGTCAGTGAGATGACCCCCTTTGATCGCCACATAGGTGTTATTCTTGTTGAAATTTGCGTCAAAGTGCTTGGCCAAGAGAGTAACTAGACCTCCATTTACAATATGAGCGGTGCCTTCCTTACCACAATCAACATTAAGCCATCATTCCATCAAAAGCCTTAGAGCATTGTAGGGCATAGTGAATTCCCTTCCTACATTTAAGGCCGACTCAAGTAGAACACAATCGAGCTTGGTAAAGTGATTAGTGACTTTTCTTGCTATTATAGTATTCCCGATGACCTTGTGCGACACTCTAATGCCCGGATGGTGGACTAAAAGAGCGCGACAAGCATGAAAGCTCACAAATTTCTTCACGGAAATTGCCTCCCAAAGAGGAGCGGGGTCATACTTTTCGGGCATCTTGTGATAATATGGTGTATCACTAAGGCCTAATATCTTACCCAAAACATCAAAGGTGATGCGCCTATTCACATTCCCAAGATGAAACTCGATGTATTCTCTAGTCTCTACCTTAGTCACTTTCAATGAACTTAAGAATTCCAAGGTAAGTGAGGGGTATGTCAATTCTCTTATGGTGAACAATTTACCCAAACCCATGGCTTCAAAGAAGACTTTTGTTTCTTCAAGGACACCCAATTTGTTCAAGGAATCTTCACAAATGAATTTGGTAGGCAAAATGGCTTTCTTAGCATACTTGGAAAATGTAGCCCTATGGGAGTTAGAAATAAAAATTACCTCCGGATAGTTGGATAATTGAGCGATTTCCGGAGTTGTTGTTGTTGTTGCTTCCAAGGGAGGATCTTCTTGTTGTTGAACTTCTAAGTTTGCACTAGAAACCACCATATCCATTGAAGCTTTCTTTGCTTGAAGGCTTTGTTGCCTTTTCGAAAGTGTCTTTGCCTTGAGTGCCTTTGTTGCTCCTTTTGTCCTTGCAATTGTTGATTATACCAAGAAAAGATTGAAAATGTTCAATTTCTAATTATACCCATATCCATTTAAGATAGAAGGATTTTGCTTTGTATTTCAAAAATTGACTCAAAGGTTGAAGATTTTGGTGCTTGAATTGATTATTGTTGCAAAAGGAGTGATTAATTATTGTTTTAAGGAAGTTTGAATTTGATTTTGTTGAATTTGGTTGAGGAAATATTGTTTTTGGTGATGGAGAGGATGAGGGTTTTGGGGTTTATGGGTAGCGTTTGAATGAATAAATGAATGAAATGAATGTGGGAAGGTGTATTAAAACACCCGAAAAATTCAAAACAGCAGGGGAAGACGAGCGGTTCCCGTCGGGACGCTCGGATTCTGCTCAAATGGGGTTCAGGAAAACTCGCCTAAAGACGAGCGTCTTTCAGTGAAGACGAGCGGATTCTGAATGTGGGACGAGCGGCTTTCCTCAAAGACGAGCGGATTCTCTTACAGGAACTTTGCTTAATGCGCAGACAAAAAAGACGAGCGTCTTTCTACAAAGACGAGCGGCCGATTTCGAGACGAGCGTCTTCTCGGCTTGGACGCTCGGATTCTCTTACTGAGACCTAAATTTTTCATTTTGCAGCTCATTTGGACGGACGAATTCCTCCACAGACGCTCGGATTCCTGTAAGACGAGCGGATTACCCTTAAGCCGCTCGGATTCCTCCTGGTCTACCCGGATTCAGGTCCATCCGTGCACTTGCATAACCCGTGTCATTTTCATTCTTCAAATCCCGTGCTCTTCATTGTTGGGGCACTACAAAGGCATGAATAGCCTAGGCAATTTCTATCCCCACACCAAGTTAAAGCACTGCACATCAATAAAATCATTAGTCCCTCCCTCACTTCTCTCAAAAAATGATGAATATCTTGATCAAGGCACAAAAATCCATAAATGACAAAAAATGCAATGTAAGAATTAAAATGCAAGTTAGGGAGTAAGAAATATTTACAAATGGTGGTTTAGAGAGGACTCCACCAAACTCTCATCCTTAGTGAGATGTCATGGGGGCATGGCCAAGGTGTTGTTGATGTTGCTCAACACCTTGAAGAAGTAGTCAAAAGCTTGTTCATTATCATGATAAAGATCCTCAATAGATCTTTGCACTTGTTGTCCTTCATGTTGGTCTTGATCGATAGCATTACCAATATAGGGATTAAAAATCCCTTCAAACTCATCGTCCCAAAGACCACAAACTTCGTCTACTTGATCATTAAAAATCTGTTGAGTTGATAGAGACAGTTCTCCTCCTTTCTTGATTTGGCCAATGAGGCCATCCTCTTCACTTGTCATGGGTGAGCTTTTCAAGTTCTCTTTGTTGTTATTCACTTGCTCTTTTGATGGAGCATCATCAACTTTCTTTTTCCATTGAAATTCCGACTTCTTTCTATCATCCTTCCGGCTATAATGATCGACCATAAAACATGGTTCATGCAAACGGGGAGCTCTCATGGTCTTGTCAAGATTGAAAGTAATGCTCTCATCTCCCACCTCTAGAGTGAGCTCTCCATGCTTCACATCTATCACCGCACCCGCGGTGTGCAAGAAAGGTCTACCTAGAATGATTGGAATATTGGACTCTTCTTCCATGTCAACAATGACAAAGTCCACCGAGATGAAAAATTTCCCAACTCTTACGTGAACATCTTTCCATATCCCTAATGGTGTCTTCGTCGATCTATCGGCCATTTGGAGTGTGATATTGGTACATTTAAGCTCTCCCATCGCTAACCTTTAACTCACCGAATACGGCATAGCACTCACACTAGCCTCTAGATCACATAGGGCCTTGTTGATCGTTGTGTCGCCAATGGTACACGGTATTGAGAAGCTTCCCGGATCTTTATGTTTTGGAAGTGAACTCCCTTGAAGTATTGCACTACTCACCTTAGTGAAGGCGATAGTTTCAAGCTTCCGGATCGACTTCTTTTTCGTAAGGATGTCCTTCATGTACTTTGCATAGGCCGGCACGTGATTGATTAATTCCGTGAAAGGAATCGAGACTTCCAAATTCTTCACAATTTCCATAAATTTTACAAGTTGGTCATCAAATTTGGGCTTAGCTTGACGACTTGGAAAAGGAAGTCTCATCACAATGGGTTCCTTCTCCTTGGCCTTGTGTTCATTTCTCTTTGAAACTTCTTCTTTTAATGGTTCTCCATCCTTGGAGTTTTGCACAACTTCTTCTTTGTCACTAGCTTCCACAACTTCATCCTCAACTTGGTTTTTTGGTGCTTCATACCTCGTACCACTCCTTAAGTGAATGAATGGCGCTAACCGTTTCATGTCTTGGGGGATTACTTTGAGGTGGTAATTGCCCCTTTTGTCTTTGTGAGCTTGAAGATGGTAGTTGAGTCAATTGGGTTTACAACATTTTGGTGTGGGCTAGAATGTTGTTGATAGTGATTTCCTTTGCTTGACTATACTTTTGCATTTGGGTGAAAAACTCTTGTTGATTCTTTTGCATTTGGAGGACCGCTTTTTGAACATCAAAACCTTGGTCATTTTGTTGATTGTATGGAGTTTGGTTTTGGTAACCTTGGTTTTAGTTGTAAAAGGGTCTTTGATTTTGGTTTCTCATGGGAGGTGGGGTGTATGTTGGTTGAGGGTTTTGAACATTTTGGCTTTTGTATGAGAGATTTGGGTGGAATTTGGTGTTTATATTATAATAATTTGAATAAGGGGTACCACTCTTGTATGCTTGAAAGGCATTCACTTGTTCATTTGTTCCCCTACATTCACTTTGATCATGTCCCAAAGTTCAACAATTCTCACATATCCCACTTGGGATTGATGAAGATGCCGTCAAGACATTAACATGTTGCTTTTGTGATTTTGAGGCTTCTTCAAGTCTAGCCCTAGCTTTTACAAACTTTAAATTGATGGTATCAATATGAGCACTAAGTTGAGAACCCAATTGAGTAATAGAGTCCACTTCATGCTTTCCTCCTCTAGTAGCCTTTCGAGGTGTACTATATTGTGAATTATGGACCGCCATTTCCTCAATCTTGTTCCAAGTTTGATTATCGTCAACTTCGGTGAGCATGCCATTTGATCCCATGTTGAGAATGTTTCTTGAGTCTTCATAAAGACCATTCCAAAATTGTTGTACCAAGAACCACTCGCTAAGTCCATGATGAGGACATGAGCGACAAATTCCCTTGAACCGCTCCCAAGCTTCATACAAAGATTCTTCATCTCTTTGCTTAAATCCCGTAATTTGAGCTCTTAGCATGTTAGTCTTTTCCGGTGGGTAGAACTTTTTGTAGAAAGATAGAGCCAATTTCTTCCAAGAGTCAATTCCGAGAGTAGCCTTATCAAGGCCTTTCCACCATTGTTTTGCGGTGCCAATTAGAGAAAAAGGAAATAAGACCCATCGAATTTGGTTTTGAGTTACACCGGTTTGAGAAATCGCATCACAATAGTCACAAAAAGTCTCCATGTGAGAGTGAGGGTCTTCACTAGGCATCCCCCCAAATTGGCTTCATTCGACTAATTGGATAAATGCGGATTTGAAAATGAAATTTCCGGTTAAGTGTTGTGGTGTGGGAGTACCATTGGGTAGGTTCTCCTCGGTTGGTACGGAATGTGATGAAAATTTAGGCATTGTGGGTTGATTTTGTGTTGGATTTTATGTTGGGTTCTCCTCACCTTCTCTTGCAAAAGGGTTGACGAACTCAATAGTGTTTGGTTGAATATCTACAACCTCACCAATACCTCTCAAAGTTCCTCTAGCAAGTCTTCTATTGTTTGTCAAAGTCCTTTCAATTTCGTGATCAAAGGGTAACAAGTTACCTTGTGATCTTCTAGACATGCAAAATATCAAACAACTCGAAAATAATTAGAACAAACCTTGAGGAGTTTTACTTCCCCAAGGCAAAGAAAGAAACAACTAATAACAATCTAAGAAAATCTAAATCAAGTTAACACCATCCCCGGCAATGGCGCCATTTTTGGTCGTACTCACTTGGGAGGTTTAGTTTTCGGTACTTGTCGGTAGGAGCACCTAGACCAAAAAAAAAAATTTATAACTCCACAAATAACTCTACTATTAGTAAAGAGGCAAGTAAAGGTCGGATCCCAAGGGACGGGTATTGAAGTGAGATTTTCAATTGCAAGTAGCGGTGTCTAAGGGTGTCACAATTTGGGGTTGGAATAGAAGATCACTAAACTAAATAGCAATTAAAGTAAACAAGCAAGATGATTAAAAAGGGATGTAAACAATTGATAAAAGGCACTAGGGTGTCATGGGGTCATAGGGGATTCATGGGAATTGATCATACAAACATATTCTCAAATTATAAGCAAGCAATTATTGTTGTGATGGATCGAGTTGGTTTATATCTTACAATCCTAGGAAAGTTTGGGTCTCGGAGCCGAATCGATTAGATTGTACAACACCTACAAGTCGACTTAATCTTCCCTACTCAACTATATGCATGGTCTAATGAGACTCGAGTTGGTTTATGTCTTACAAGTCTCATTGAAAAGATAAGTGAAGGGTAAAAAATGCAAGGATTCATAGGCTCGCATTTCATCAAACATAACATGTGCATAAGTTGAGATCACAACAAGCAAGCAAATAAACTATGAAAACATATTAATTTAAGCATGAATCATCCCTCATGTTGGTTTGCCCTAATTACCCATTAACCGTAGTCAAGGAAACTACTCACTCATTATCATGTTGAACATGCTAGCAAGGTTGTCAATTATACCAACAAAGTAAAACATGATGAATAAATGAAGATGATTAACAATAATTAAAAAGGGATTAAGAGAATTATACCTACTAATTATTCCAATAATAAAGCAAAGAATAATAGAAGTACTTGATGATTGATTGGAAGTTTGTCAATCTCCCAATAATAACCCAAATAATCTTCAATTACCTAAAATGAAAGATGAACAAAAGAGAGATTAAGGAAATGAGATTTGTATTAAGACTTGATTAAAAGTTGATTACAAGATTAAAGAGAGATTAGATTGATATAAACTACACTAGAGATTGATAAGAAGAACATGATTATCTAATTAGACTAATGGGGTATTTATAGTGGGGATTAGGTACACAAATTAGGGTTTACTAAGGGTTTAAATGACGATTAAGTCCTTGAGGAATCGCTCCTCTCAGAAAAATATGCGAGTCTCCGTTTTGCTAGTCTTTCCAAGGTATGCGCATCCTTCATAGAACAAGAAGAAAACAAAATAGCTGTAAGACAATCCGAGCGTCCAGGGCACAGGACGAGCGGATTGTCTGGCTTTTGGACGAGCGGATTCTTGGGCTGGACGGGCGGATTCTCTGGCTTTTGGACGAGCGTCCTTCTTAGGAAGACGCTCGGATTCCTTGTCTTGGACGGGCGTCCAGGGGGCAATCCGCTCGGTTTCTGAGTCAGCTTCTTCCTTTCTTCTTTTCTTCCTTCTTCTTCATACAATCCTTGAGGATTTTGTCGGAGATGCAAGGATCTTTTCTCATCATTGCCCAACTACTATAATATGTACAAGGGCCTTCTAGTCTTGTCTTCTCTTTGATGCTTGGTCATTGAATTCAATCAATTTAGCTCCATTTTGCCATGAAAATGCAGGGTTTGCACTCCTTTCCTACCAAGGGATCATAACCTCAAAGAATATGCAAAACAAAGGACTAAAGACAATAAATGACCTAAATATCCACTAAAAAGCATGGGAACAAGGCTAATTCGGGGACTAAATATGCTCAAATAATGGTCACATCACGCGTCAAATGGGCTTGTTTTGAAAGTAGCGAACTCAAGATGCCGCCGTGGAAATAGTGAACTCAAATCTTCACTATCACTGTTTTTTTGAAATGAACGGGTTCCGCGAGGAAGCCCCCTGTTGGTATTTGAAGGAATAGTGGATTTGGAATCGTCATCATTCGTTGTTCTCTTTTGAATTTTAAGGGACGGTTTTGATCGCCGTCTGTTTTGAAGAAAATAGCAAATTTTAAATTTTGTTATCATGTTTTTTGAGTGACGGTTTATGTGCCGCCATTGAATTTGAAGGAAATAGTGAATTTGGAATCTCCACTATTAATTGGAGTGACGGTTTATGTGCCGCCGTTGACATGTGTAGGAAATAGCGAATTTGGAATCTTCACTAATAATTGAAGTGACAGTTTATGTGCCGCCTTTGACATTTGATAGGAAAGAGTGAATTTGGAATCTCCACTATTAATCGAAGTGACGGTTTATGTGCCGCCGTTGACATGTGTAGGAAATAGCGAATTTGGAATCTTCGTTATTAATTGAAGTGACGGTTTATGTGCCGCCGTTGACATTTGATAAGAAATAGTGAATTGGAATCTCCACTATTAATTGAAGTGACGGTTTATGTGCCGCCGTTGACATGTGTAGGAAATAGCGAATTTGCATTTTCGCTATTAATTTTGAAAGTTTTTGAAGGAAAATAGTGAATTTTGATTTCACTATTATTTTTTGAAATTGACACTTTTAATTACCGTCGTTGAAATTTGAGGAGATAGTGAATTTTGATTTCACTATTATTTTGAAATTTGACGGTTTTAATTACCGTCGTTGACATTTGAAGAAATAGCGGATTTGAATTCTCGCTATTATTTTTTAGACTTGACGAAATAGTGGATTTTGAATTTTCACTATTATTTTTGAAAATTTGAAGAAATAGTGAATTTTGGAATTTCACTATTTGTTTTTGTATTTGAAAAATGACGGTCCTTAGTGTCGTCAACGAAAACTCGAAGTTTAATATGGAAAATTGGGCTAAAGCCCAAATTTCGGTGAAAAAGCAAGGGGATGCCTGATTGAGGCGTGAGCTACCTTGCGAACCAGAGGGGCTTCCCTATTTTTGTGTAAAAGACACGAGGTTTGGCTGCATCCCATTCCTCATTCATCTTCAACCTTCGAAAATCCCTCAGAAATCGCCATTGTTGGACCTTTGCTCACTTCCATTCGTGCTATCAACCGTAATGTCATCTCAAGGTATGTATTTCCTCTTGAATCCATTTGAATTTGTTGGTCTTTAGCTTGATTGAATTAGGGCGAAATTTTACCCTAGAAAATTGAATTGGGCGTTTTTGATTGAGCCCGTTTCGAGTGAAATTGATGATTGCATTAGGTTAGAAGCTTGTTTAGGAGTATAAGGATGCTTTTAGTTTGAATTTTGGTCCCCGTTCCCGCTCCCTATGCTCGAAAAACGTGAGTGAGGTGAGAAACCTTCTCATCTCGCAATGCCAAGTTTATTTGCTTGGGTAGTGGGCCCCATTAGGATGCATTGTAGTCGGGAAAGACCGTATTTGCCATTGTGGACCTTTGTTGGGTATTGTGGGCAAAATTGGAATTTTTGCCTTTTGTGACGGTTTTATGTCTGACAAAATAAGCGCCTGTTTGGGCTTACATTGAGTCGGTTTGCCTTGAAATGGACCCTATTGGTAGTTTAGGTCACCTTGAGGTGTGATAAAATCACGTTTGCCTTTTTTTTGCGGTCGTTGTTAAATGTTTGACCGGTTTGTGCTCAAATTGGCGTGTAAATAACCTTTTTTAGGCGTAGAAAAATTCCTCATTGCATTGGGAATGTATTTTTGGTTTTTGGCAGACCTTGTGTGGGTCTTGAGATGCCATTTTGGTTTGTTGTTTTGACTCGTCTTTTGCTTGAAAAGAAGGGCGAGTCAGTTTTTTGTGCGTTTTTTTTGTGAATTGTTTTTGTTTTTTTTTGGTTGGGTTTGGGCGAGGTTGCCCTTATTTTGCTTTGCAGGTGGTTGATGTTGTTGTTTTTTTTGGATTTGTCCATTTTATACCGTCATGATGCCGAAATTTCGGCTGACGTTATTTGTTGTTTATTCTTTTGATCGCAGGGTACCATTTGGGACCTACGGGGTCCGTCGTGGAGGCCTTGGAGGAGGAAGATGATCCTGGAGGGGAAGGGTCGACTGTTTTTTGTTACAGGCTTGGTTGTGTTTCTCCCTGGCGGCCTTTGCCCGGCCAATAATCGGGTATCGATCGTTGGTCGTTGTCTACAGAGGTTCGGACGACCGATGAGTGGGGTTCAATACGGGCGTGTTATCCCACGTTGCCGCTTTTGATCGTTGTCGAATTCTGGTGATTGGAGTCCAACATCGGGGTAGTGTCTGTTGTCATGGTCCTCTTTCACTCTTGAATCCTGCTGATTGGAGGTCAACGTCGGGGTAATGTGCTGTTTATGATCCTCGGTTGTCGTGTCGTCTGAAGTCTGCCAGGCATCATTTTTCTTTTTGTCGTGGAGTAGGAACGAGGTATTACCGTCATGGTAACCACCTCTGCTTCCGTTGTTGCTGATGTGAACATTATTTGCGCACATTTAGTCCCCTAATTGAGCCTATTTTTGCATACTATTATAGCATTTCATGCCCATTTTTATCCGTCAAAACCTTCCTATTTGCTTTTCTATCGCATTTCATATGTTTTGTAGAAAAGGAGATAATAAGGCGGAAATTCCCGTCTTTCGTGCATATTTGGAAGCTACTTGACGATACTAGATGGACTAGTGTGAAGAGGAAGCAAGGACTAAAGACCAATCCCACAAGAATAAAAACGGAAGTGAACAAAAGGGAAGAAAAGAAGAAGAATTATTGCTGAAGAACAATCCGAGCGGATTGTCTCCAATCCGCCCGTCTCCTCACAGCACAATCCGAGCGGTTTCCTCCAAAGACGCTCGGATTGCCCCGCCAGAATCCGCCCGGATTCCCTCGAATCCGCTCGTCTTCCACCGACAGAGTCCGCCCGTCCCGACTCCAATACGCAAAGATTTCTTCACAAAATAATTTCGTCTTCTCCAACCTACAAAGAAAGAAGCCCTTCCTTCGAGAAATACCGGCTCCTCCCTGCTCCATTTAAAAAGTGTAATTACTATTTTAGCCTTAGTTAACCCTAAATGCATCCACCTAATTTCCACTATAAATATCCCATTTTGTAAATCAATAAGTGTATGGTTTTTAGGAGGGAACTCTCTTAGATTAGATTAGGAGTAGATTAGAATAGATTACTCTTTAATCTTTCCACAAATTATACATTAATCTCTCTTTAAATTGTTGTTCAAGTTTATTATTCAAGTTTATTTTTGGGTGATTGAAGATTATTGGCCTGGGTTTATTGGGAGATTGATAACCCTTCATCAATCAATCAAGTTTCTTCTATTATTCTTTGCTTTATTATTTGGATCATCTCAAGCTTGGTATAATTCCTTTACTCTTTAATCTTTATTGTTTATTTCTTCATTCTATTATCATGTTTATACTTGTTGTGATGATTGACACCATTAATGACATGTTTCCCATGATAATGAGTGAGTAGTCCTTTAGCTAGGATTAGTGGGTAATTAAGGGAAACCAACATGGGATTGATTCATGCTTAGTCTAATATGTTCACATAATCAAATTGCTTGCTTGTTGTGATGTCAACTTTATGCACATGTTATGTTTGATGAAATGTTAAGCCTATGAATCCTTGCATTTACAACCATCTCTTATCTACTCAACTTGACTTGTAAGATATAACCCAACTCGAGTCTTGTTAGACCTTGCATTGAAGTTGAATAGGAGTAAAGTAAGTCGACTTGTAGGTGTTGTACAATCTAATCGATTCGGCTCCGGGACCTAACCCTTCCTATGAACCGTAAGACATAAACCAACTCGGTTCCCCCACAACACTAATTGCTTGCAACTTTGTAAACATGTTTGTATGATCAACACCATTAATCCCCTATGACCCCATGTTATCCTAGCACTTTTAATCATTTGTTTACATTCTTCTTTTTATTGTTTGTTTTACCTTATTGTTTGCATTAGTTTAGACACAACTACAAACCCAAACAAATCGTGACACTAGCATAAATTGAGATAGATAGATTTAGAACCCAAAGCACACCGTCCCATGGATCGACCTCGACTTACCGCTAACTAGTAGTTTTTTGAGTATTATAAATGTGTTTGATTGGATGAGTGACGACATCAACCGGACCAAAATGGCGCCGTTGCCGGGGATGGTTCTATGTGATTAAGTTCTTACTTGTTTGTCTATTTTGATTTTGCTTTCACCTTGAGGAACTTGTTCCTCAAGGATTGTTCTTACCATTTTCGTGTAGTTTCCATGCTTGTAGTTATCTCCTTGTCTTAGTTATGATGACTCAAGACATGTGTTATGGAGTATGTGGTAGATTCTTTGGGTATGACTATGGGTATGGGGAGTTTGAGGAGCAAGTCAACACAAACCTACCTTATTATTTGTACAACGAAAATCCTAACCACTACCCCAATTTTTCCCACCAAAATCACCACACCCAATATCAACAACAACCACCCACCCAATACCCATTTCACAATGAACTTCAATTGCCACAATACAACCACTTTCACACCTACCCACAACAAAAAGATGAACCCATTCAAAACATGATTCTCCAAATGATAGGAGATCAACAAAACTTCTTCAAACAAATGCTAGAAGAGAGCCGAAAAGAAGATAATGTTCTTAAAGGCATTGTTATCCAAAGAGAGGAATTGGGGATTCAAATTGCCCAATTAAAAGAATCCCAAGCAATCACTCCCCACCGTTCTTTGGACATTGAGCACAAATGCGAATTTGAAGTAGTAACCTTTGATATGGAAGATAAGAAATGGGAAGAGCCAACCTCCTTGAGCTCTTGTGACTATGAAAGTGTTGTGTTCGATGAGGAAGACATGAGGTTGAGCAAACCAAATACTCTTAACCTTTGTGAGTATGAGGGTGTGTCCTTTGAAGTGAACATTGAGATTTTGAAAAAGGAGCTAAATGAAGCCCCCATTTATGATTCATGTGAAGATAGCAACAATGATGATGAGCCTAGAGGAGGGACTCACAATATCACCTTGCTTGAGGAGCCTATCCTTGAGGCATTTGAGATACCCTATCATGAAGAAGAACGTCCTTCCTTTATTCTTCATGAAGACCACTTGGCACCTATCATGGAGCCAATGATCATTGAAGAGGATATGATAGACCTTCTTCAAAAGGCCAAAGTTTCTTACAAGAGCAACTTGGTAAAAAAGCTCAAAGAGAAAATTTCTCGTGAGGCTACTTGTGAAGATTTGGCACCCGCAATCTCAACTCCTAAGGTGTCCGATCATCAATGTTATGAAAATTCTCCTTCTACCTTGGAAGAATTGAAAAATCAAAATGCTATCATCATCACCGGGATTGAAGAAGAAGTTGGTAAATGGACGTCTACGGATGAAAGTGAACCACACTTCATGCTTAGTGTTGACAAGAATCATGGGTTTATTTATTTGAAGCATCGGGAAAGCTCTAACGCTAAGGAGAAGGCAAGGAAAAGAACATTCTACAAGCTTCCTTGGCCAAATTTCATATTCAAATTGAGCAACCCATACTTGTGCTTATTTGGAGCTTGTTCACAAGCTTTTGATCTTTTATTAAGAGCTTTGAGCTCTATGGATAAGAATTTCTACAAATTGAACTAGTTTGGTGGAGTCCTACCTCAAACCACCATTTGTAAGATATTTCTTGGACCCTTTACTTTGTATAATATTGTACATTATTACATTTGCATTTAATTTCTTGCATGCGAGAGAAGAGAGAGAGAGTCATCTTACATGTTTCATGAGCAAATTTCAGAAAAAGATAAGGAAAAAGAGAAAATCAGTGAAAAGGGGTGTGTTGTTTCGCGAAAAAGAAAGAAGAAGAAGGAAAGAGGCAGAAGACGCCCGGATCGAGAAGAAGACGCCCGACCAGGGCCCACGTCAGAAAAATAATTAACGCTGCAGAGGAAGACGTGCGGATTCGGCAGAATCCGCCCGTCCTGGACAATACGTCCGTTTTCTTCACGGGACGCCCGTTTCGTGTGTCGCCCAGAAACGAGATTTTGTGCTGCACCTGAATACGGGCGGATTTTTAGCGAAACGGCCGTCCCAGTCAAGCCGCACGTCCCAGAAACAAGACGCCCGTCTTTTCCCACCTCTCAGTCAAGAAAGATCGCTGTGTTAGAATCCGTGCGGATTCGAGCAAAGACGCCCGTCTTATTCTTCCCCAATCCGCCCGTCCCGATGGAAATCCGCTCGGATTGCCCTGTTCCTTTAGATAAAACGGGTTTGATCCAACCTTATCCGTTCGGATTCCCTATTTATTCTATTTAATCACCCCCTTTTCTCCCTCATTTCCTCACCTTACCAAACCCTAAAACACTCATCTCAATCCTCAAAATCACCCTCCCATCCTCAACAACACCCCCATCACCAACATCCAAATGGCACCATTGATGAACACCAAAGGAAAGGCCAAGAAATTGGTTGAATCAATCGGGAAGAAGCGCAAGGGATCAACCTCTTCAACGCCGCGAGAGATAGTGCTACCAAGGAGCTCCCAACCCTTAATGAGGGGAGGCATTGAACAACTCAACCACTTTCAAGAGGTGCTCTTTGAATCCGACGACCACCGCGAAAACTTTGTCAAACTACTAGGTAAGAAGTACGAACCCACTCAATTTGTAGACACTAGGGTGTTGGAAATCCTTAAGATAAGGTACCCTACCGAGATGTTCTTTAATGGCCTTGGCATTGGGAAACTTTTCCATGCCCATGAAGAGACTTACCTTAGTCTCACCCTTGAATTCTTGAGTAGCCTTCGCATTATGGCAAATACCCACACCAATGTGGGCATGGAGTTTAGGTTATGCAACCTAGACCATAGTCTTTCGCTTGAGGAATTTGCCTATGTTTTCGGACTTGAAGTACCCACCGACTATACCGAAAAGCCCGATAATTTTGGTGTGGACTTTCTTTGGAAGGTTATCTCCGGGAGGGAATTTACCTATATAAAGCGTTGCTATACCTTTGCCATCCAACATACGGTGATTCGATTCACCGAGCACTTTGTAGCCGGTTGCATCAATGGGAGGTACGAACAAGATAGGTGTACTCTCATCGACTTAACTTTTCTTGAGTCCTATTTGAATGTTCGAGCGGTGAGGCGTTATAACTTTAATACGCCACTTGAGATACTTACTAGGTTCCATGATTTTGCTCAAGGGACCACCCAACTCAAAACCTTCGTGATGGGAGGTCTAATTACCATTTTGGCCCATCACCTTTGTCCCGGGTTCAATGCCTGAGGAACCTATATTCCTCTTGAGGGGAGGACTTTGATTGATGAGCACACCATCTTCCACAGTCACCGATGGTGTAACTACACTCGAGATGGGAGTGTAGAGTGGCACACCAAGGGATGCACTTCAATGATCCTTGAAGGATGGAAGATACCGGACATTGACCCAAGAGTGAGTCCATACTCTCCTCCACCAAGCTACCTCCTTGATATCCAAATTCTTGACAATCCCCCTCAAAGGGAAGAGCCGCACCGCCAAATACCTCGTGGATCACCGGGAAGGCCTATTCGCCCACCTTCCTACGTACCTATCCCACCATACCCTACTCCATATACCGAATTTAGGCCGGCAATCCCCGGTAACCCGGGTATTAATGATTTGATGGCACTCATGAATAGAGTGGACCTAGGGGTACATGAAGGGTGGGAAGACAACTAATTGGCCCTCTACCCCCAATACTATAACATGGCTCAACAAGGGTATATTGACCCTAATGGTCCTAATCCCTCTTAGGCACAACCGAAGCTCTTGTTCCCAAATCAAGGGAACCAAGCTTGGGGTCGAGGGGACGGAGGGCATTCTAGCCAAGGTGGAGGGTACTCGGGGCAAGGAGCAGAATTTGACCAAGGAGGGTATTGGGGTCAAGCAAGAGGGTATGATCAAGCCGGAATCTCTCATCATTATGGCTATGATCAAGATGATGAGGATGACGAGTGAAAGAGGCCTACCTCACCACCTCCATTTGTATGATACCCATCTTTCTCTCTCTCTCTCTCTTTTGTATATATATCGCATTTAGTGTAGCTTTTGCATGCATTTGTATTATATTCCATATTGCATTTACATTATTTAGTTCATATAGTATAGTTGCATTGTAATATATCTCACATAATTCGTGTAGATAGTTGCATATAGATTAGAATTCATGCATAGTCACTAATGACCAATCCTATTCTTTTCTACACTAGAGATAGTGTTTAAATCGGTTTGGTGAGGTTTGATCATAAGTGACCATAATTTAAAACATGCATCATCTAGTGTAGATTGCATTCATTTGTTATATATCTCATATAGAATTACATTTAGTTAGAGCATGCATTCATTCATACCATATCATTGCATTTGTACTTTATTTCAAAAAAATCAAAAATCCAAAAACATGTACTTTTTTTTTTATTCCTACTCCTACATGTACATTGAGGACAATGTCCAAAATAAAGTGGGGGATGAGAATTTATATTCCAAAAATGCATAAAAATTGAAAAATTTCAAAAAATCACAAAAATATGTCTTTTAATTTCATAAAACAAAAATCCATAAAAATTTGAAAATTTCAAAAAAAAAAAAAAACCAAAAACATGTTCTTTAATTTAGTAGTGTAGAATTGTATATACTTGTGCTTTTGTTCTCTTCTCAAATAAATACAACACTACATTTGAGGCATTAGCAAGGGAAAATGAAGACCGCTTGGTATGATCGCTCTAATCTCTATTTCCCTTCCATTTCTTTTTCATTATTCATATGAGGAGGATGGGCTTACATGTCAAGGAGGATGTGGTGTATTTTGTTGTTGCGGTTTGTATATCTATGTGTTGTTAGGAGTTGCATTTAGTTTATATGGCATATTAGTTGGTAGAATCATATGCATTAGGATGTATATATGATAGTTGCATCATGGCATATAGTTTGCATGTTAGAAAAATTTTGCGAAACCGTCTACTTGGGAAGTTTGACAAGTGTATATAGGCCCTAGTAGATGCTTTTTCTTCTTAAGACTTTGCTTGTTAGAATACTTATACAACACCCTAGGATGTGTCATGCTAGTATCCTTTGACCCATGGATTAAGGCCTAGTCAATAGTACCTTTTGGTGTGATAACTCCTTGGCTACCGTTTATTCCAAGGTGACCCTTGAAACCATGCATCCATCCATCCATCATCCATGTTCTACCACATTTTTGTCATCAAAGGGAATGGGCACAAAAAGAAATCAATTTGAGTTCAATGAAATAAAAAGTGAAAGAAAGTTTGCAAAAATGCATCAAATGAAAAGAGGAGCAAAAATAGAACTCCTAAAGCTTCAAATATAAGCCACCCTCACTACATATGGGGTGACTTTGAAAATGTTCAAAGAGAAATGCAAAGAAAAGTTGAAAGTTGTCAAGTGTTGAAATGCCAAAAATCAAAAAGAAATGGCAAGAAAGTGTTCTCAAATGTTATATGCCACAAGAAATTGGGGGGAAAAACAACAAATGAAAGCAAACTCCCAAAGTGAAACTCAAATATCTATTGATCCCTTTATCAATCGTATCCATTTTTGTGCATGGTAGAGAGGGGACGACCCTTCTTCTTGTCTAGGCAAGAGGGGGAATTCCGCGATCCTCCAGTGTTTCTAACACCATAGGGAGTCTACTCTTGACAAAAGCATTTAACGATTGAGGACAAAGGTACTCTAGCTTGACACAATTTGGAGGTGATTTATTGGTATCCTTCTAGGCTTAGTAGTTTGAAGAAATTGCATCTATGAAGGAGTGTGTACCCTTGAATTGCTTCCCTTGTAGATAATTTCCGCCACTTAGATGAGGAGAGTGGCTATTCTTTTGTAGATGCATCCATTACTTGATTTTGTGTGCTTTAATGTTTGGATGTGTCGCCATTTTGGCAAGACCCACCTTGCCTTGCAAGAAGGCATCCTACCTCATCGTTGTCTTTTTGTGAGTTGAAGGGGCGGAGTGAGACCCGCTAATTGTCTCATGTCGGCTATATTAGTAGGATAGTTTAAATAAAGGTCTAGTTTTAGTCACCTCTTTACTCGGGACGAGTAAAGGTTCGGTTTGGGGATATTTGATGTGAACATTATTTGCGCACATTTAGTCCCCTAATTGAGCCTATTTTTGCATACTCTTATAGCATTTCATGCCCATTTTTATCCGTCAAAACCTTCCTATTTGCTTTTCTATCGCATTTCATATGTTTTGTAGAAAAGGAGATAATAAGGCGGAAATTCCCGTCTTTCGTGCATATTTGGAAGCTACTTGACGATACTAGATGGACTAGTGTGAAGAGGAAGCAAGGACTAAAGACCAATCCCACAAGAATAAAAATGGAAGTGAACAAAAGGGAAGAAAAGAAGAAGAATTATTGTTGAAGAACAATCCGAGCGGATTGTCTCCAATCCGCCCGTCTCCTCACAGCACAATCCGAGCGGTTTCCTCCAAAGACGCTCGGATTGCCCCGCCAGAATCCGCCCGGATTCCCTCGAATCCGCTCGTCTTCCACTGACAGAGTCCGCCCGTCCCGACTCCAATACGCACGGATTTCTTCACAGAATAATTTCGTCTTCTCCAACCTACAAAGAAAGAAGCCCTTCCTTTGAGAAATACCGGCTCCTCCCTGCTCCATTTAAAAAGTGTAATTACTATTTTAGCCTTAGTTAACCCTAAATGCATCCACCTAATTTCCACTATAAATATCCCATTTTGTAAATCAATAAGTGTGTGGTTTTTAGGAGGGAACTCTCTTAGATTAGATTAGGAGTAGATTAGAATAGATTACTCTTTAATCTTTCCACAAATTATACATTAATCTCTCTTTAAATTGTTGTTCAAGTTTATTATTCAAATTTATTTTTGGGTGATTGAAGATTATTGGGTTTATTGGGAGATTTATAACCCTTCATCAATCAATCAAGTTTCTTCTATTATTCTTTGCTTTATTATTTGGATCATCTCAAGCTTGGTATAATTCCTTTACTCTTTAATCTTTATTGTTTATTTCTTCATTCTATTATCATGTTTATACTTGTTGTGATGATTGACACCATTAATGACATGTTTCCCATGATAATGAGTGAGTAGTCCTTTAGCTAGGATTAGTGGGTAATTAAGGGAAACCAACATGGGATTGATTCATGCTTAATCTAATATGTTCACATAATCAAATTGCTTGCTTGTTGTGATGTCAACTTTATGCACATGTTATGTTTGATGAAATGTTAAGCCTATGAATCCTTGCATTTACAACCATCTCTTATCTACTCAACTTGACTTGTAAGATATAACCCAACTCGAGTCTTGTTAGACCATGCATAGAAGTTGAATAGGAGGAAAGTAAGTCGACTTGTAGGTGTTGTACAATCTAATCGATTCGGCTCCGGGACCTAACCCTTCCTATGAACCGTAAGACATAAACCAACTCGGTTCCCCCACAACGCAAATTGCTTGCAACTTTGTAAACATGTTTGTATGATCAACACCATTCATCCCCTATGACCCCATGTTATCCTAGCACTTTTAATCATTTGTTTGCATCCTTCCTTTTATTGTTTGTTTTACCTTATTGTTTGCATTAGTTTAGACACAACTACAAACCCAAACAAATCGTGACACTAGCATAAATTGAGATAGATAGACTAGAACCCAAAGCACACCGTCCCATGGATCGACCTCGACTTACCGCTACTAGTAGTTTGTTGAGTATTATAAATGTGTTTGATTGGATGAGTGACGACATCAACGGGACCAGTTGCTCCTCTATCTCTTGTGTTGCTCCCTTTCTTTTCTGTTTGAGAGGATAGAGAGTGCTTAGTTCGGTAGGTGGCGGATAGCCCCCAGTTCGTTGTCTTAGGCCAGTGTCTGTATGATAGATGGTTGTCTTAGGCTAGTGTCTTTATGATAGATGATTGTTTTAGGCCAATGTCTGTATGATAGATGTCTGTACTGGATCCTGTTTGTACGGTCGGTTGTCTGTATCAAACGGGTGTCGATGTATTTTGCGTGAGGCGGTTTGTATATATATGTTTTTGGATTGTAGATCATTTTGTGATTTTTGACTTCTTTTTTTTTATGTTGTGTTTCGAAGGAGCACTGTCGGCTGTCAATTCTCCTTTTGCTTTGCACCAGTTCTTGCATCGTTAGTGTAGAAAACAGGTGACAGATAGCACATATGCATAAACGTCGACACGTAAAAGCATTTGAACAAAATTTAACCAAGATGACTCGAAGTTGAAAATTGATTTTTGGAATTTGGAATGAATTTTGAAAGTTTTTGCAACAAGTCGTCACTTTAGATAAAAGGAATTAATTTGAAAATTGAGCAATTAACTCGTGCCTTGAATTAAATTGCATCGGGAATTATTGAAATTGATATGTGACTCGAAAAATTTCAAACTCAAACCATCACGGATAAATTTTAGAAGACAAATTTTACGAGTGTATTGGATTTTTGAGGTCAAGACTCGAATTTGTGAGTGCTTGAAATTTGAGGAAAATCGACGTCGTGTTATCAATTTTCGATTTTATTTTGATGGAAAATTGTGAAAAAGCCGAAAAATTTTCGGAATTTCGACTGACATGGAAAGAAAGAAAAAATCCGTATGTTTAAAGCTGCGTCATGGAAACCGTGTCGGATTTCGTAAAACGCGAAAGCAAGGAAATGTGATTGTGAGGAAACACAAAATGTCATGGATCATCCCGAAGTGGCGCGAGCGTCCTGGTGGGAGGTTTGAGGTGTAAGGAGAAAACACAAGTGGAAAGAGACAAGTCAACAGCGGGAATCCTGGGGAAGGCCCAAAGAGGCGCGAGCTGCCTGGTGATGGAAGCCAGCTCTCCCCTTTTTCTGAAAAATGTGCTGATCATTTCTGTATAAATAGTTATGTTCGTGCTTTATTGTTTCATCATCTGAAACACAAAAAACATCTCTACGAAACTTCTTCTTTTTCTTCCACAAAAATATTTCATGGATGCCTTTGAGAATGCATTGCGACAATGGTGCCGGTATTTGTCGCCTCCCGAAAAGTATCAACTCATTTTCATGGGAGTTGGTCAATTGTTGGTGCTCCGTCAAGTCAAGGTGCAACCTTCATTTCTTGAAGCATGTTCTCGGTTTTGGGATTCGAAACACCATGTTTTTGTTTTCCCGAAAGGTGAAATTTGTCCTCTTGCTGAAGAAGTTGGAGCCATTGGTGGGTGGCCGGGTTGTGTTCCGGTGCTTCCTCCGACTCGGTTGTGCTACAAGGAGAAATTCCGTTCTATGTTGGGTTTTTCGACAAGTCAAGTCAACTTTATCCTCGCTCCACATGGTGTGGATATGTTGGCTCTTATCAACATCTTTGCAAACCGATTAGATGCTAATGTCTCGGAGGTGACTAGGAAAAGGGCTTTTGCCTTTTGCCTTGTCCATGTGTACCTCTTTGTTGATGTTTTGAAGAAGGAGGGGCCAAAATGCTATGGTAGCATGACCCTTATCCATGTGGTTGAGCAAATGGAGCATGGTAGAGATCCATTGTGGTTGGTGCTTGGAGAAATCATCCATGATTTGGACAAGGAAGGCTCTTGTGGAGAAGCTGTTGGAATATGTGTCCTCCGACAATAATGCGATTACGACTATTGATCATGATGATCACATGTTTAAATCTCATTATAAAGAATACAATTGGGAAGTAATATTGTTACTGTCAACTGGTCAACATATATCGGTAATGATTGGTGACTAGAGTTTGACATTCTTTGTGTGTGCAGGTGGTGATCGATTGACCCTCTAGGTCATACCTATAGGGCAACACTCTTAATTGATCATTTAATTAATCGTATAATGTTACGGGTTAATTAAATTACTTGAAAAATTGACGGACGATTTTGGAAGTAAAATTTACGTATCACATTAAAATGTGATTAAATGAGATACGGTCTGAGTAATTGAATTGTATCATTACTCGGATGAAATTATTGTTTAAAGAAACAAATGAAATTGAATGAATTATTATAAATACAATCTGTTGTGATTTATAAATGGTAAAATATTTTGGTACAAGTAATTATGAAATTACTAAGTCGATTTTTTGTATATGACGTATTTTTATTAATACGTTGATTTTTAATATGTTAAAAATACATAACAAATTTATGTCACATATGACATGTGACATATTGACAATTGACAAAAATAATATGGAATCCATATTATCAAGTGTGCCGAAAATTAGAGGAGTTTTAAGCTAATTATATGTTGATTATAATTAGTGGAGGGCATGATGATTACCCTAGTCACTAGCCATGCAACCCTATTGTTTCTTGTGAAGAACAATTTTTCCATGCATTGGCTCCCCTCCCACTCCCCTTTGTCCGGTTTTTAAGAAGGGAAAAACATTTGGTTTTTCTCTTAATTTTTACCTAATATACAATAATGTAATTGTATTATTCATTCACTTCTTTACTCATCCAAAATAAGATTTCTAGAGAGATAAAAAACTCTCTTCTTCTCCCTCCATCAAACCGAAAATATTAAGTGTGTTGTAATATTTTTGGGTCATTTTTCTACTAGATTAATATTATACTAGTTCATGTAATATTAATTTGATTAAGGGTAAGCTTTGGGTATAAATCCTAAGGAGAGATCCTATACTTGGATCTTGGTTCTTCCATTATAGGAAAGCACAAGAACAAAAGAAAAGGAGATTTTTTTTGTGCCCATAAAACCGAAATACCCATTGTAAGAATAATGTTTCTTCCTTATCTTGTTAATTTGTTTGCATGCATAAGTTCCATCTTTAATTTTATGACAAATTAATTTATAACATATATGAGTATGTTGTTAAGTATATAGATCTACTTTTCCTTCAATCGGTATCAAGAGCCATGGTTGTTTGCATGCAAATCGGTTAAAAGTTTTTCCGAGTTATAAGAATAACATATAAAACTTGTAAAATTTGTGTTATTATGAGATATCACGAAATTAATTCATGCATGTTAATATTTATGGTCCTAAAATGTTTTTAGGATTTTTTGGTTAATTTACGGATTTTTATTGTTCATATTATACAATAATGGCATTTAAATATGATTTTATGAGTAAAAATGTCATTTTCGGACTAAAAATAGCTAAACTTCGAATTTTCCAGTGATTTTTGGATATGTTGTCACATATATTACTTTGAGATAACCTGTAAATTTTCATAATTTTTGGACTTGTTGTGCTCGAAAAATGGATTTTTCATTATTAAATTCGGATTTAAGTGAAAAATAGGTTAATATGAGTTAAATTTCGAATCTGGTCATAGAAATTTAATATGTTGTCACATGCAATTTTACAAGATGTGTGTAAAATAATTGGCTATAAAGAAGTCTTTTTGCATGATTTATGGATTTTTGAAGAAAAATAGCATAAATAGTGACATTATTAGTAAAAAATTAATAAAACATACTCTATGACTTAGGAAAAACCTCAAATGTTGCATTTTATTATCTTTTTCAGATCTAAAATTGAAAAGTTGATGAGAATAATTTTTCACATGTTTTTATGATTATTTTGTTAAAAACCGATAAATCGCAACATTGTTTTTCCGGAAAAATTTCGAAATTTTTGACCTAAGGTTTTGAACATTATGAGTGTCATGGTATTTTTTTCCAGAATGTTCATGAGTTTAAATTTCAAATTTTGAATTTATTTGAAATTTTGTGATTTATTTGAAGTTTATAGCTTATTTTTGGTAATTTTAGTCCATTAATGAACAATTTTATTAATATGAGTTAATTATGGTCAAATAATTAGTGAAGACTAAATTTTTAGTCCTAAGAGGTTAGGGTAATTAACATATGCATAAATATGAATTTATGTAATTTTTGTGATTGTAAAATGTTGAAATCACGCAAATCACCGAGTAATATACGATATTGGCTAATTAAAGGCGATTTAGCATAAAATTGAGCATGTTCTTACATATTATAATGCTGCATTTTTCTTTATGATTGTCATAATTTTAATTTATGTAATTTTGAATTATGTAATTTTACTTAGTATGGCCTTAGATTTTAATTGGTATTTCCCGAAATGTATGGGAATATCGATTCGGTTGTAATTTTATTGTGATCTCGTATCACCGTTTTGTAATTTAATAGATTTATTTTATTTTAGTTACAAATGTATAATAGGAAATTATGTAATTTTATTCATTCCGGAGTTCCCAAAGACGGATTTCTTCAAGAATGGCGATACATAAAGACGGTGTTACCTCGAGATGCGTGTCACAACCGAAGTTCAAGGGACCAATGGAGTTGGTTTCCGAATATGTAATAGTTAAATAGTTTTTCTATTTTAGGAAAGGCCATACTAGGATTTATTTATTTTTTATGCCTGCATTTTATTTTATGTCGCATGCATCGCTAAATCGCCATAACTAAAACATGCATCTTCTTTTATCGAGTTTATCGACCGTGTCAATTAGAATTATCGTAGTTCACCGCTTTAGTTCACTTAAAACGTGATAGATAATAAATTGACATGACCTCTCGCTAAAACAATTAATTGACATAGCCTTACCAAATAGTAGAAACCATGAAAACCTATTTCGCGAGGGAGTGCACTCGGCCCTACCGGGGTACAAACCTTGTTACGTAGGGGAAGTGGGTGATGAATGTTAATCCACCGAATTCATGTTGATAAGGGATGAATCGGCCCTACCGTGCCCAAGTTGATATGGATTTGGATCATGGACACATTTATTCGAAATTTGGATTGAACTCAACAAAAGTTTTTGATAAGGGATGAATCGGCCCTACCGTGCCCTTGTCGAATGTGTTTTGGGCTATAGATAAATATTAGAGTAATTTTATCGACCAAGAGTTCTAAAAGTAGAATCGATTAAAGAGTTAATCCACCGAGTTATATTGATAAGGGATGAATCGGCCCTACCGTGCCCAAGTTAATATGAATTTGGATCTTGGAATCATTTAACATAGTTGGGTAGAGGTCACTATGTAAATGCTTTACTTGTTATTTACAAGTATTATTAAAACGATAAATGTTAAGTTTTCCAATATTCCGTTATTATATTGTTCTATTTCTTTGCCACAATTTATATACGATGTCATTTCGATTTTTGATTCAAATCTCCTTAAAACATCGTAACTAAAGACAAATATGAATTTGCTTCTAAAACCTTTAATGAACCATTGATAAGGATCTCTTGTAAAGAGTATAGATTAAAGTTATTCATTATCAAACAGGTTTTTGGTTCATGACTAACACTTCTACTTACAATGGATTATGTTTCATATACTTAATTGAATTAAGTACCTTGAAGCGATAAATTGTTTTGGTAATTAGTTTTGTCGAATTGTAATTGACCAAAACAACAAGCAACCACTTCAATGAAAGTTTTAAGACTAAAACGAACAAATGAAGAGAAATCTTCATGAATTCAATTTTGCTTCTCAAAGCAAAGACTCATTGAAATGAGTGGGAGCATTCTCTTAAACCGTTAAGATGAGGACGAGGTTCAAGAAGTAAAGATGATAATGGAATTGATACAAGGTAATGTTAAAAGTAAAGTTGTTGAGAATAGCGATACTAAACCTATCAATCCCGACTGATAAAGTTTCCATTGTCTTAAATGTTGGACACGAGAAAGGAAACTACCCCAAATTATTGAAGAATCAACAAGTTAGTTGTGGGACATCTAATGAGACCTTCTTCTTTAAATGTTTAAACATAAATTTTGCTAGTACTACTTCGTCAATATTAGAAACCAGTGGAGGTTTTCATCATTGTGTTCGTTACATAAGATGATTAGAATATGACGACTAGCATCAATAATGTCGAGAGATAGAGTAATTGTGTACTCAATCTAGTTTTTGGATTTAAAGTTGTACTTAATTATGACTATTAAGTGCATAAACTCTAAATAAGAATATAAACTTGTTAAGATACAAAAGAGGTTTTCACTTTTGTGACCCTATACAGCACGATTTGATGTATGGCTAGCCCATTATCAAGGTGATTATATTCTAAACCAAACTAGAATGATATATCATGTAGATGATGTAAGATTCAAATTGGTAACCCAAGATTAAACCTTAAATTTTGGAATGATGAACGCAAAGAGTTATCGAGTACTCTTGAAACCATTAGATTGTTAATGGTGTATGCGTATCTTGTATTCAAAGCAAGATGTCTCGTGCCTTTTGGTTGAAAAGGAGATCGAGGTTGTAAATCATTGATCCAAAATAGGTTGATCATTTTCTTTTACCAACGATTTAAGTTGACGCTAATGTGTTCACTTAATAAGGTAAATAGAGAAATCTTTGAAGAATTTCAAAGAGTTCAAGGAATCACGATTTAAGTCGTGATGAGATTATCAAAGTGAAGACTTTGTTATAAGCCAAAGGAAATGTGATATAGTATCACAAGTTAATCTCTCTTAGCTCGCATTATGGAATAATGTGTGATTAGATAAAATATCAAACGCTATTCGATATGGTTTGAACTTCAATCAAGTTACTTTGAGTTACTTGATCCTTTTGGGGATTTTATCATTTTTGTCTAAATTATTTTTCCACTAAAACGAATCATATGAGATATGAAATGGTAAGGGTACCATGTTTGTAAGTTTTCACAAGAAACAAATGCTCATTTTTCCCTTTCAATTGTCATGAGTACGACGGGTTTTGCCGCTCGTGAAGCTGTCTTTCTAAAATACAAGTTTATTTCTAGAAGACAGAGTGGGAGAAATTATTCAAGAGCCACAAAGAATGTTATGTCGCAAGAAACTGGTCTTTCTTGGCTACATGAGACGTTTTGTGTAAGACGTTGTTTCTTCGAAACCTAGGAGGTTAAATTCGTCACTTGTTAAAAATGATGAATTCATGCTACTTTTAAGAAAGTAAAGAGCTTATAACTTACAAAAGAAATTGTTTGATTCAAGTTGATTACTTCTGGAAAGTAATCAACAAATGACTTACATAAGAGTGTTTAAGTCACAACTCAATACAAGGCTTAGAGCCATGAAAATCCGAAATAAAGGCTTGATTAGTGACAAAGGGTTTTTGCACTAATAAAAACAGTTTTAAAGGCTTGATTGGTTGCAAAGAGTTTTGCACCAATTGAAATGCTTAAGTCTATTTGGATCTTCTTAGGGATTGTGTTTCATTATTATGAAAAACATAGCGAGTGAATCTAAAACACACTTCTTCAATAGAAGGAATGTATTCAATACATGTCATCAGTTTTATAGATTCTTGCAATCCTAAGATAATGTGAAACTTAAGAGAGGGTCTTAAGTAGGACATCAATGAGTTAGAATCAATATTTTGATCATGTGATAAAACATTTCTCGATAAGTCGAGAAGTTATGTTTATACATGAAGTATTAGTGGGAGTTACGGAAATTTTAACTAGTCCGATATGTGGATGACATATTGATCATTGAGAATGATTTAAGACTTTTGGAGTAATATAATACATCTTTAATATCTAGATTTATGAAGATAAATCCACGTGATATTAGCGTCAATAAGAAGTCTTATGTTAATAAGATTCATGACTAGTTCAACCAAGTTGAACATATTTGATTGATTCCATCTGCTTCCGCTGCCAAATCAATTAAAAGGAAATGATGTATAACACTTCATATACTTTGAGTATGATGAATTTTTTTCGAAATCGAATTCAAGTAATCTTTACCTAGTAAGCCATAAAGATTACCCTTAAGTGCTTACAGAAGCATTAAGGAAGAAAAGCAAAGTGTTTATGATGCAATTTTGTGTAAGGGTGTTACACAAATGACAATTGACAATTGAGATTGCGCATGGTTTCCGACAAAACCATAATCAAAACACATTAGGATGGTTAAGATACCATTGTGGCAATGTTAATTAAGAAGTAGATTTTCTAGAATCGTTCTAGGAAATAAAGAACAATGAGAGATATTTATAATGGAAATTGAGTACACTTGCAATCATGAGATGTGCAAGAAAGATGAGTCCCGCACATTGTCGTGAAAACAAAGTGGGAGCTATTCTTAGGCTAGAGGGCCTATGTCTTGATTGGATCTCGACACGTACTCAGAAAGTTTTGTGATGCAAATGTATACATTACAAAGGAAAACGAGTATGTAGTGAGGTTAAGTAAGGTACAAGAAGTTGATAAAACCTACTAACCAAAGCCTTCTCATAGGCTAAACATGATGAGTCATATCATTTCAATTGAATTGAAATGAACAACTACATACAAAATCAAATTAGATTATAGAACATGAAATAGTAATCAGGCATTGACTATTCATATGTGATAATCGCATTTGTCGTTCGAGTTTTTCCTTGAAAAACTCCTTTTATACCTTGTTACATCCAAACGGGTTGTAGTGACAAATTGAACCCCGTTAAAGTGAACACGGATTAACATAGTATTCGCCCATAGTCACTTGTATGAGGTGACGTCTCGAAGTGACTAGAGTGTGATGCGATTGATGGCAAGTTCAAGTGCCATAGAGTCATGTGAGATGACTAGTCGATCACATAGGCAGATTGTTAGGAACATTTTGTCGGGCCTAATGACCGCTTATAGAGTTCTGGCAAATTTATATAGCCTGGTCGTGGCGAGAGCTGCTATAGTATTCAAATGAGTCGATTCTTTTGACTAAAGACTATTCACCTAAGATGGCTCAGTTTCAGATTAACTTTGATTTGTGTTACTACGACCTTCGTAAATGGGGTCAAATGGGCATATTTTGGGTTATGATGGTCGTGGCTAGTCGAAGGAATGAGTGCAATAGAATTGTCCATCCCCTTGTCGGGTTAAAACAATATCTCGGGGCCACTCGAGGAGTAATGAACTGGAAATGCGTGGCCACGCTCGGAAGGTATCCAGAGTGGATAAATTCGGTCAATCAGTTATTCTCCAGATCGAGGAAACCACTCTCGATATGATCACTTGCAAGTACGACCTGAAAGACACCTTGCATTGAGTGGGAGATAGTAATAGGACAAGAGAATTGGTAGCGCACACTTGTCGAGGACAAGTGGGAGATTGTTGGAATATGTGTCCTCCGACAATAATGCGATCACGACTATTGATCATGATGATCACATGTTTAAATCTCATTATAAAGAATACAATTGGGAAGTAATATTGTTCTTGTCAATCGGTCAACATATATCGGTAATGATTGGCTGACTAGAGTTTGACATTACTGTCGTGTGACGGTGGTGATCAGTTGACCCTCTAGGTCATACCTATAGGGCAACACTCTTAATTGATCATTTAATTAATCGTATAATGTTACGGGTTAATTAAATTACTTGAAAAATTGACGGACGATTTTGGAAGTAAAATTTACGTATCACATTAAAATGTGATTAAATGAGATACTGATCCGAGTAATTGAATTGTATCATTACTCGGATGAAATTATTGTTTAAAGAAACAAATGAAATTGAATGAATTATTATAAATACAATCTGTTGTGATTTATAAATGGTAAAATATTTTGGTACAAGTAATTATGAAATTACTAAGTCGATTTTTTGTATATGACGTATTTTTATTAATACGTTGATTTTTAATATGTTAAAAATACATAACAAATTTATGTCACATATGACATGTGACATATTGACAATTGACAAAAATAATATGGAATCCATATTATCAAGTGTGCCGAAAATTAGAGGAGTTTTAAGCTAATTATATGTTGATTATAATTAGTGGAGGGCATGATGATTACCCTAGTCACTAGCCATGCAACCCTATTGTTTCTTGTGAAGAACAATTTTTCCATGCATTGGCTCCCCTCCCACTCCCCTTTGTCCGGTTTTTAAGAAGGGAAAAACATTTGGTTTTTCTCTTAATTTTTACCTAATATACAATAATGTAATTGTATTATTCATTCACTTCTTTACTCATCCAAAATAAGATTTCTAGAGAGATAAAAAGCTCTCTTCTTCTCCCTCCATCAAACCGAAAATATTAAGTGTGTTGTAATATTTTTGGGTCATTTTTCTACTAGATTAATATTATACTAGTTCATGTAATATTAATTTGATTAAGGGTAAGCTTTGGGTATAAATCCTAAGGAGAGATCCTATACTTGGATCTTGGTTCTTCCATTATAGGAAAGCACAAGAACAAAAGAAAAGGAGATTTCTTTTGTGCCCATAAAACCGAAATAGCCATTGTAAGAATAATGTTTCTTCCTTATCTTGTTAATTTGTTTGCATGCATAAGTTCCATCTTTAATTTTATGACAAATTAATTTATAACATATATGAGTATGTTTTTAAGTATATAGATCTACTTTTCCTTCAGAAGCTCCCTCCTTCGGATCCCCAAGAATCCTTCAAGTGTGGCTATTGGAGAGGCTAAGGTATGTAGAGCCTCCAGTTGATTCTTCTTCTTATTCCTTCCGTCACCTTACGATGAGGAAGAAGTTGTACCCGAATAGTTTTGCTTCTACCGAGGTTTATTGGGCCACAAGATTGGCGGAGGAGGGTGATCCTCACATCCGTTGGGTGGTGCCATGATGGCACTTGAGGTCCTTTACAGGGTTGCCCGCTTCGGGTGCTAGTCCTCGGTCCTTGATGGTGATGGGTTTGAAGGTTGCTTCCTTCATTTATCCCGAAAGGCTCATGAGGCAAATGGGGCGTCAACAAAAGGTGCCCGCTCAAGATACCCTTGTCCAAGAGAATGTTTTTCGGAACTCCGAGCTTATGGAGGTCTTTGAAAGATGGTGGGACACTCGGCCGCTTTGGGAGGTACCAAACCCCGTTGCCACGACATGGGTGACTCTCTCTTATGTCAAGTGGTCACGTGCTCCGTCCTTGGAAGAGAGGTCCAAATTCCGTAAGGACGAGGCCGTCGACTTGAAGTATCGAGAGGTTGGCAAGGCCAACCGTGCCTTCTTTGAGGATTATGTTGATGGAGCTACCCCCGATATGATAAGACCACCAAAGAGGAGAAGCTCGGGTCCCAAGAACATGGTGGGCCGTGTATTGGCTCGTTTTGGGTCGAACATGGGGTCTTGTGCTAGACTGGAGGCCGTCGCCGTTTTAGATCCGTTGAGGATCCGTTCCGAGGAGGAAATCCATGCTAGGCGGGCCAACAAGAAGAACAAGGGGAAGATGTCCCCCGAGGGAAAAGACAAGGGTAGAATGGAAGAGTGAAGACCTCCATTACCCGTTTTATTATTATGTTGTATTATTGTTGTGAGTTTTTATTATGTTGTAATAACTAGCTATTGTGTGTTTTGTGCTACTTTTATTATGTGAGGTGTTTTAGTTGGCACCTTAGCTTAGACAAGTTGTAGACTCGTCGAGCTTTATTCGTTGTTGAAATTCTAATCCCTCCCATTATTAATTAAATAAGAGGATTGCTCGTGTCGAAAATTGTGAACGTTTGTTTCTTCCATCCATTTTGTAAGGGCAATTCCACTTGAATGGTCCTAAATGTTTGCACTTGGGAAAGTGGGATTTTTGTAAGAATGGAGAAAGGCTCATTTTTGTATTTTGTGGAGAAAAGGTAATGTTGTTCCCTTTCTCTTTTTTGATGGGGATGTTTTTTTGTATGTTTTTTTTTTGTTTTGATTATGGGGATGGTTGTATCCTTTTTGTGTAAGAGATGTTCGGAGTAACCACCAAGCATTTGTGGGATGCTTGGAACCCGTTCGAATCCACTTTATACCTCGGTCACACGAAGCACAAAGCAGGGTTTAACATAGGTACTAAAGATAAGGAATCGTCCCTCTTTAGTATCCTATCTCTAGAATGACTCTCGTACGCCCTGGATAGGGTCATCCACTATCCAAAGTTTCTGAGTAAGAGGTGAAGGTACGTATTGGGAAGCCCTTTAATCAGACACCAATCCCGCCCGCGGTAGCGGCCTCTACTGATCGATCTTGGTTTGCTGAATGCAAATTTGATAAAACTGTTTAAATGCATGAATGTGCATCCAATAATTTAAACCTAACATGTGAGAGCTTTCTAAGTCGGTTGATTTAATCCAAGTATCAAGTATAAGATGTCGAATTGGATTTATAGTCGATTTGCATGCAAGACGGAAATTAAACATCCATTTACCGTGTTACGTTTATGGTGCATAATGCGATCCATTTGTCTTAGTAAGGCATTTTGCAAATGTGATTTTTGAATGAGCAAATAGTCATCTGATCTGTCCTATATCCAGGTTGGCCGGAGTCGGGATCATCCTAGACTAATGCTGGAAAGGGAGCAGACCCTACACCAAGCGGCCACATGAGGCGCGAGCCTGTTGGCGGTGCAAGGTGGTCTCCCATGGTTTTGAAAATAAGAAAGAAAAGGCATGTTTAGGCGCGGGTCAGTCAACGGTTATATGCCGTGCTCTGACCATTTGATATGAAATGTGTTGAAAAGTGGGTATTTACACCCGTTTTGGTTTGAAAGGGTCGTTTAGACCGTATTTGTTGATTTGAGGAACGAGACTCGAATAATCATCATTATTTTGATGATATTCGGTGTCGGGTTCGACTTGACATGGATAGTTTTGAGAATGATCATGAACTAATTGTTTTAAGTTCATTTGAATATAATTAGTCGATACTCATCATCGTACCCAGGTTAAAATCCGGCATGGTATGTGGAACCAAGGATGACTGTGTTGGTGACTAATATGTTTATTTTGGAAATGTAAAGAAATTATGAAAGGCTTTAAAATACCTCTCAAAATGTAAAGAAATGAAATAAAAGGCTTTGAAATACCTTTTAAATGTTATTAACCAAATATTATCACCGGAACACGGATTAAATGTCATGGTATTAAGAACTAAGGGTTAAAATTTGTAAAAATAAATAAAAGGGTTTGAAAACATTCGAAATGGTAAAAATCGATTACAAATATGAAAATAGATTAATGAGGAAGGACGAGAACAAACACGATTGAGTTCTGACCTGGGCACCCCATTGAGGCGCGGGCCTCTGTGCAGAACATGGGGCTTCTGCCTCAGGTCAAAACTCAGTTTTGGCTCGTCTATCCTATGTTTTGGATCGTGTTATGCAAGTTTTAGCATGTTATGGTCATAAAACAAGCAAAGACATGATAAAAGGAGGATTTTTACACCCTCATACTTACATGTTTTGTTATGGCGAGAAACCGACGTAAGTGTAACAACTCGTTTGGTCGGAAAAGACTCGATTTAAAACCGTCTTGTAAGTAAAAAGAGTGTTTTATTAAGATTAGTGACGGTGTAGTGGTCGAAATGGTCAGTCAAGTGATTTAATGCACGATGACGGTACCATACAATGTGTAAGGCTTGTATTTACGATCGGTAGGTCGTAAATACGTGTCAGATTGTGACTTAAGAAGTCGAGTCGAGAATTTTAAGGAAGAAAAGAGGGGGCGGACACTCGCGTAAGTTCTAAAATGGGGGCATTTGAGGGGTATTTATAGGAAAATGAGTGGTTGTGTGAGTTTTGAGCTACGTGGCCACCTGGTTGTCCTGTGACTTTCACACAAGTGCAATCATGATTTGTTCTATCCTAGGATTTGTAGTCACATATTTGGTACTTGACCATTCATGAATCCGGGAAATCTTAGTATAGAAGGTTTGAAATGGTTTGTTTTTTGTGGTTGACTGGGTTTGACTCGTTGTTGGAGTCGGGATTTGAGTTTTTGAGTCGGTTTTTGGTCCGCGGTTTTGACTCTAGTTAGTGTTATTGCGACCCCTTCGTCGTGCATTAAATACTCCAGGTACTTTTGAAAAGTTTTGAAATGTTTTATTTTCAAAATCGTTTTAAGTTTTCCGACGTAAAGTTGTACACAAACTGTCGATCAAACGCCGCGATTCCAAAACATGTTGTAGTCCGATAATCATCGGGTGTTTGTTGGAGTCTCAGCAGATACTGGGTATCTACAGAGTCCCCACTTTGACTGAGGCTTGGACAGGGCAAAAGTCAAAGTAGAGCCCCCAGGTCAATCGAAGATTACAACCTGGAGACCCAAACGACGTCGAGGCGGCTCGAAAGGATTTAGGCCAAGGAACTGCCTTCGGGAAGGGCGACGCCAAGGCGACTCGAGGGTACGAGCCAAGGACCTGTCGTCGGGAACAGTTTAGAGTCTGTCGACTATTCGCGCGGGTCGTTCAAAGTCCGTTAGACTACGTACAAAGGCACGCCAGCCTTAAGAAGGAGTCATACCTGAGGCATCTTCGCATACGTCCTTGCGTGTTTGTGGACAAAGGCTCGCCAGCTGTGGTGCGTACATGAGGAGGGCTCGCCAGCCGCGATGCGTAGTAAGGCTCGCCAGCCATGGGGCGTATATGAGGAGGGCTTGCCATCCGCGATGCGTAGTGAGGCTCGCCAGCCATGGTGCGTACCTGAGGAGGGCTCGCCAGCCACGGTGCATAGTAAGGATCGCCAGCCATGGGGCGTATATGAGGAGGGCTCGCCAGCCACGATGCGTTGTAAGGCTCGCCTGCCATGGTGCGTATATGAGGAGGGCTCGCAACCGCGATGCGTAGTAAGGCTCGTCAGCCATAGGGCGGTCGGTTGATCGACCGTGAGAATAGCCGCGTCGGACGGGCTTCTTTTGAAGGTAGCTGACTCATTATGTCGCCGTGGAAATGGTTAATTTTGAATTTCACTATCAATGTTGTTGAAATGAGCAGGTCCCGCGAGGAAGCCCCCATGTTGACATTTTGAGGGAATAGTGAATTTTGAATCTTCACTACTCGTTTTTTGAATTTGAAGTGGCGGTTTTAATCGCCGTTTGTTTGAATTTTTTGAAGGAAATAGCGAATTTTAAATTTTGCTATTACGTCTGAAGTGACGGTTTATGTGCCGCCATTGACATGTGAAGGAAATAGTGAATTTGGAATCTTCACTATTACGTTTGAAGTGACGGTTTATGTGCCGCCGTTGACATGTGTGGTGAAAATAGTGGAATTTAATTTCCAACTATTATTTTGAAAATGACGGTTTTAATTGTCGTCGTTTGAAATTTGACGAAATAGTGAATTTGAATTTTCACTATTATTTTGAAAATTGACGGTTTTAATTGCCGTTGTTGAAATTTGAAGGAAAATAGTGAATTTGAATTTTCACTATTATTTTGAATATTGACGGTTTTAATTGCCGTCGTTGAAATTTGACGAAATAGTGAATTTGAATTTTCACTATTATTTTGAAAATTGACGGTTTTAATTGCCGTCGTTGAAATTTGAAGGAAAATAGTGAATTTGAATTTTCATTATTTGCTTTTGTATTTAAAAAATGGCGGTTTTAATCGCCGTTTATTTGGAATTTTGAAGGAAAATAGTGAATTTTGATTTCACTATTTTTTGTTGTATTTGAAAAATGACGGTCCTTAATATCGTCATTGAAAATTTGAAGTTTGTTATGGGAAATTGGGCCAAAGCCCAAAATTTCGCTGCAATAGCAGGGAGCACCTCATTGAGGCGCGAGCAACCTAGCGAGTCAAGGGAGCTTTCCAATTTTTGTGTAAAAGACGCGAGGATGGTCCGTATATCATCCTCATTTCGTCTTCAACCTTCGACACAAACAAACCAAAAAACCGCCATTGTTGGTCTTTAACTTGCTTTCATTCATGCCATTATCAACAATGACATCTCAAGGTATGTATTTCCTCTTGAATCCATTTAAATTTGTTGGTCTTTTAGCTGAATTGAATTAAGGCGAGAATTTTGCCCTAGGAAATCGATTTAGGCGTTTTTGATTGAGCCCATTTTGAGTGAAATTGATGATTGTATAAGGTTAGAAACCTGTTTAGGAGTATAGGGGTGCTTTTAGTTTGCATTTTGGTCCCCGTTCCCGCTCCCTATGCTCGAACAACGTGAGTGAGGCGAAGAAACCGTCTCATTTCACAAAGCCAATTTTATTTGCTTGAGTAGTGGGTCCCACTAGGTTACATGTAGTCGGGAAAGACCGTATTTGCCATTGGGGACCTTTGTTGGGTATTGTGGGCAAAATTTGAATTTTGCCTTTTGTGACGGTCTTATGTCTGACGGAATAAGCGCCTGTTTGAGCTTGAATTGAGTCAATTTGCCTGAAATGAACCTTATTGGTAGTTTAGGTCGCTTTGAGGCATGATAAAATCACGTTGTCTCGTCGTGGTCGTATATTGAATTTGTGACCGGTTTGCGCTCAAATTAGCGTAGAAATTGCCTTTTTAAACCTGTAGAAAAATACCCCATTGTATCCGGAATGTATTTTGATTTGTTGGCGGACCTTGCATGGGTCTTGGGGTGCCGTTTTTTGTTGTGGTTGTTTTAACTCGTCTTTTGCTTGAAAAGAAGGGCGAGTCGTTGTTTTTTGTGCCTCGTTTTTGGTGAATTGTTTTTGTTGTTTTTTTTGTGAATTTTTTTTGTTTGGTTGGGTTTGGGCGGGATTGCCCTTGTTCTGCTTTGCAGGTTTCGTTGTTTGGATTTGTCCAATTTATGCCGTCGTAATGCCGAAATTTCGGCTGACGTTCTTTGTTTACCTTTGATTGCAGGGTACCATTTGGCACCTATGGGGTCCGTTGTGGAGGCCTTGGAGGAAGAGGATGATCCCGGAGGAGGAGAGGCGACTGTTTTTTGTTACAGGCTTGGTTGTGTTTCTTGCTGGCGGCCTTTGCCCGGCCAATGATCGGGTATCGATCGTTGGTCGTTGTCTGCAGAGGTTTGGATGTCCGATCGGTCGTGTTATCCCATGTTGCCACTTTTGATCGTCGTCGAGTTCTGGTGATTGTGGGTCAACATCGGGGTAGCGTCTGTTGTCATGGTCCCCTTTTGGTCTTCAATTCTGATGATTCGAGGTCAACGTCGGGGTAACGTGCAGAGTTACGATCCTCAGTTGTAGTGTCGTCCGAAGTCTGCCAGACATCATTTTTCTTTTTGTTATGGAAGAGGAACGCGGTGTTACCGTCATGGTAACCACCTCTGCTTTCGCTGTTTCTCCACTATTCCCCGTGTTGCTCCATTTCTTTTCCGATTGGAAGGATAGGGAGTGCTTAGTTCAGTAGGTGGCGGGTAGCCTCCAGTTTGTTGTCTTAGGCCAGTGTCTGTATGATAAATGTTTGTACTTGATCCTGTTTGTATGGTCAGTCGTTTGTATCAAACGTGTGTCGATGTGTTTTGCGTGAGGCGGTTTGTATATATGTGTTCTTGGATTGTGGTTCATCTTGTGATTTTTTGGCTTTTTTGTGTTGTGTTTCGAAGGAGCGCTGTCGGCTGTCAATTCTCCTTTTTGCTTTGCACTAGTTCCTGCATCGTTAGTGTAGAAAAACAGGCAACAGGTAGCACATATGCATAAACGCAAACACGTAAGAAGCAATTGATTGAAAACAAAGATTAACCACGATGCCATGAAGTTAAAAATTGAAAATTGAAAATTGAAATGAATTTTGAAAATTTTCGCGACAAGTCGTCACGTTTGGACTCCGAAAGGAATTGATTTGAAAATTTGAGCAATTAACTCTTGTCGTGAATTAAATTGCATCAAAATTATTGAAATTGATTTGTGACTCGAAAAATTCAAACTCAAACCGTCAGGGAAGAATTTTAGAAAAGATTTTTACGAGTATATTTGATTTGGTTTTTGTGAGGTCAAGACTCGAATTTGTGAGCGCTTGAATTTTGAGGAAAACTGATGTCGTGTTATCAATTCTCGATTTTTTTTTTTGCTGCAAAATTGCGAAAAAGAGAAAAAAATTTCGGAATTTCGACTGACATGGAAACGATCCGTCGCTTATCGGGGCGACTTGCCCTTCCCCCTTAAAAAAAGAAAGAAAAATCCGTATGTTTAAAGCTGCGTCATGCAAACCGTGTCGGATTTCGTAAAACGCAAAAACAAGGAAATGTGAGTGTGAGGAAACACAAAATGTCCTGGATCATCCTGAAGAGGCGCGAGCGTTCTGGCGGAAGGTTTGAGGTGTCAGGAGAAAACACAACTTGAAAGAGATAAGTCAAAGTGGGAATCCTGGGAGAAGGCCTAACGAGGCGCGAGCGGCCCGGCGATGGGAGCCAACTCTCCCCTTTTTCTGAAAAACGCGCTAATTGTTTTTGTATAAATAATGATGTTTGCGCTTCATTGTTTCATCATCCGAAACACAAAAACATCTCTATAAAATCTCTTCTTCTTCTTCTACAAAAATATTTCATGGATGCCTTTGAGAATGCGTTGCGACAATGGTGACGGGATTTGTCGCCTCCCGAAAAGTATCAACTTATTTGCATGGGAGTTGGTCAATTGTTGGTGCTCCGTCAAGTCAAGGTGCAATCCTCATTTTTCGAAGCATGTTCTCGGTTTTGGGATTCGAAACACCATGTTTTCGTTTTCCCGAAAGGTGAAATTTGTCCTCTTGCCGAAGAAGTTAGAGCCATTGGTGGGTGGCCGGGTTGTGTTCCGGTGCTTCCTCCGACTCGGTTGTGCTACATGGAGAAATTCCGTTCAATGTTGGGCTTGTCGACAAGTCAAGTCAACTTCCTTCTTGCTGCACATGGTGTGGACATGTTGGCTCTTATCAACATCTTTTCAAACCGATTAGACGCCAATGTTTCGAAGGTGGCTAGGAGAAGGGCTCTTGCCTTTTGCCTTATCCATGTGTACCTCTTTGTTGATGCTTTGAAGAAGGAGGGGCCGAAATGCTATGGTAGGATGACCTTTGTTTATGTGGTTGAGCAAATGGAGCATGGTAGAGATCCATCATGGTTGGCGCTTGGCGAGATCATCCAAATTTTTGACAAGGAAGGCTCTTCTGGAGAGGCTCCTTCATTTGGGTCCCCAGGGATCCTTTAAGTGTGGCTATTGGAGAGGCTAAGGTATGTAGAGCCTCCGGTTGATTCTTCTTCTTATTCCTTCCGTCACCTTACTATGAGGAAGAAGTTATGCTCGGATAGCTTTGCTTCCACCGAGGCTTATTGGGCCGCGATATTGGCGAAGGAGGGTGGTCCTCACATCCGTTGGGTGGTGCCATGGTGGCACTTGAGGTCCTTCACGGGGTTGCCCGCTTCGGGTGCTAGTCCTCATTCTTTGATGGTGGTGGGTTTGAAGGTTGTGTTCTTAATTTATCCCGAAAGGCTCATGAGACAAATGGGGCGTCAACAAAAGGTGCCCGCTCAAGATACCCTTGTCCAAAAGAATTTTTCCGGAACTCCGAGCTTGTGGAGGTGTTCGAAAGATGGTGGGCCACTCGGCCACTTTGGGAGGTACCAAACCCCGTTGCCTCGACATGGGTGACTCCCGCTTATGTCAAGTGGTCAAGAGCTTCGTCCTTGGAAGAGAGGTCCAAATTCCGTAAGGAGAGGCTGTCGACTTGAAGTATCGAGAGGTTGGCAAGGCCAACCGTGCCTTCTTTGAGAATTATGTTGATGGAGCTAGCCCCGATGTGATGAGACCACCAAAGAGGAGAAGCTCGAGTCCCAAATATGTGGTGGGCCGTGCATGGGCTCGTTTCGGGCCGAGCATGGGGTCTTGCACTACACCGCAGGCCGTTGCCGTTGTAGATTCGTTCTGAAGAGGAAATCCATGCTAGGCGGGCCAACAAGAAGAACACGGGGAGATGTACCCCAAGGGAAAAGGTAAGGGTAGAATGGAAGAGTGAAGACCTCCATTACCCACTTTATTATTATGTTGTATTATTGTTGTGAGTTTTTATTATGTTGTACTAGCTATGTGTGCTAGTTTTATTATGTGAGGTGTTTTAATCGACACCTTAGCTTTGACAAGTTGTAGACTCGTCGAGCTTTATTTGTTGTTGAAATTGTAATCCCTCCCATTATTAATTAAATAAGAGGATTGCTTGTGTCAAAAATTGTGAACGCTTGTTTCTTCTATCCATTTTGTAAAGGCAATTCGATTTGAATCGTCCTAAACGTTTGCACTTGGGAAAGTGGGATTTTTGGGAGGAAGGGAGAAAGGCTTATTTTTATATTTTTTGTGGGGAAAGGGAATGTTGTTCCCTTTTCTCTTTTTTTTTTATGGGGATGTTTTTTTGTATGTGGGCTTTTTTTTATAATGGGGATGGTTGTATCCTTCCTGTGTAGGAAAGGACTGCCTAGGTATCCACCTGGAGAGGTGAAATCAAACCATGATCGTAGTTCAAAATTTTCTGTCAATTTGATTGGGTTTTGTGGTTGTATCCCTCATGTATAAGAGGGACTGCCTACGTATCCACCTGAAAAGGTGAAATCAAACCATGCTCGTAGTTCAGGGTGTTTTTGTGAATTTGTTTTAGTGCAAATGGATGTTTCCTTTGACAGATCAAAGGACATTCGAAACGGGCAAGGTGCCGCAACTTAGACTCGATAAAACATGTAATTTCAAATCAGAACGCATTGAGGAACTTGACTTGAAAAAGGGTTAAGGTGAACGCTAATTGTAAAACTAGGCTGAGGTCGTTGGTTGCTATGTTTCAAGGGTAGTATTTCTTGAGTTGGTCTAGGGTGGTCGGATTTGTAAAATCCTCCCCGTCTAGGTCACTTAGTCTCACTGCGCCCTCCGAAAGTATTTTCTTGACCAGGTATGGCCCGGCCCAGTTGGGTTTTAATTTTCCCCTCGGATCGACGGCTAGCGGTGCTCGGACCAACTTGAGGACCAAGTCGCCCACCTTAATGTTCCTGGGTTTTACCTTTTTGTTGAATGCCCGTTGTATACGTCGTTGGTATAGCTGGACGTTGTGCAAGGCGTTAAGTCGCCGCTCGTCTAGAAGAGTGAGTTGCCCGTAACTTTAACGGGTCCATTCCGCCTCAGGGACTTGAGGATACGTAGAGAAGGGACTCCTAACTCTACCGGTTGAACCGCCTTCATGCCGTATGCTAGGAAGAAGGGTGTGGCACCAGTCGGTGTTCGAATGGAGGTTCGGTATCCCCAGAGTGCGAATGGGAGTTTGCTCGGCCAATCGCGGTAGTTGTCTTGTATTTTCTTGATAATGGTGACAAGAATTTTGTTAGCTGCCTCCACTGCTCCGTTAGTTTGGGGACGATAAGGGGATGATCGATGTCGTTTGATCTTGTATTTGGCCAGCAAGGCCTGAGTTTCGGCCCGGAAGTGAGAGCCTTGATCGCTGATGATTTCATGGGGTACCCCATATCGGCAGATGATGTTGTTTTGGATGAACTTGGCCACTTGTTTGGCGGTCAAGATTGTATATGACTGCGCTTCAACCCATTTGGTGAAATAGTCAATGGCGATGAGGACGAAACAATGCCCCTTGGTGCCTACCGGGTTAACTTTCCCGATGATGTCGATGCCCCAGGTCGAGAAAGGCCAGGGTGATATCATGGTGTATAAAAGCGATGGTGGTATGTGTTGTATGTTGGCGAAGATTTGGCAATTGTGGCAATGTTTGACGTAGTTACGGCAATCGACTTCTATGGTGGTCCAGTAGTAACCTAGCCGCATGATTTTTCGGGTAAGCATCATTGCGCTCATGTGAGGGCCACATTCTCCGTCGTGGACCTCTCCCATGACTTTTCTGGCTTTGTGATGGTCAATGCAAAGGAGGAGAATCCCTTGGGATGTTCTTTTGTATAGTTGATTTTGGTTTATCACGAATTGTGATGCAAGTAAACGGATGGCTCTTTGTCCTCTTAGGTCAGAGTTAGGAGGGAATTCGTTTTTGGTTTTGTAGTTGAGGATGGCTTGGTACCAAGGTTCGACATGGCTTTCCTCGTCGTTGTTAATGGCACAAATTTGAGCTGGCTCGCTCTTTATCTCGACACATAGGGGCATCGATGTCATGTCGTTAGGTATGTTGGCGAGCGCGGCAAGTTTTGCCAGGGCATCCGCAAATTGATTTTCCTCTCGCGGAAAATGGAAGTAGTCGACTTGGTCGAAGAACTCGGCCTCTTGATTGATCTTTGCTCGGTAGGGAGCTAAGCTGTCACTTCGGATTTTCCATGATCCAGACACCTGATTGATGATGAGCGAGGAATCGCCGTGGACCCTCAGTCTCTTGATTCCAAGTGTGATGCCTGCTTGTAGGCCGATGAGGCATGCTTCATACTCAGCGGCATTGTTGGTGACGGCGAAGTCTAGCTTGACTGAGATCGGAACATGTTCTCCCTCTGGTGATATTAGAAGGATTCCTACCCCGAAGCCTATCAGATTAGATGCACCGTCGAAGTATAGGTCCCATGCGTCGGAGTTGGCACAAAGGATGTCTTCGTCAGGAAGTGACCATGTGTCGGTTGTTGGATCCTCGTTGACGGGATTTTCTGCCAGGAAATCGGCGACTGTCCTTCCCTTGATAACCTGGAGGGGTACAAACTTGAAATCAAACTCGGACAGCATGAGTGTCCACCAGGATAGTCTTCCTTTTAGTACGGGTTTCTCGAAGATGTATTTGACCGGGTCCATCTTGGAGTAAATGTGGACCGTGTAGCTGAGCATGTAATGCCGCAGCTTCTTTGTTGACCATATTAGGGCAAGGCATGTCTTTTCTAGTTGGGTGTATCTTGTCTCGTACTCAATGATCTTTTTGCTGATGTAGTAGATGGCTCGTTCTTCGCCGTTGACAGTTTGTGCTAGCATTGCTGCCATGGTTGTGTCAGTAACAGTCAGGTATAGGGATAAAGGAATCCCCGGTTGAGGTGGCATGAGGACAGGAGGCTTGGATAGGATTTCCTTTATCCTGTGGAAGGCTTTTTGACAGTCGTCGTCCCAATCGGTGTGATCGGAGGCGCGAAGCTTCTTGAATATTGGTTCACAAATCATGGTGAGCTTGGCAATGAAGCGGCTGATGCATTGGACCTGACCGAGAAATCCCCGAATCTCCTTCTCGTTCTTAGGCCGTGGCATTTGTTGGAGGGCTTTGATTTTGGTTGGATCAATCTCAATGCCTCTTTTGCTGACGACATGTCCCAAGAGTTTTCCGGAGGTGACCCCGAATGCACACTTCTGAGGATTTAGTCTCATGTTATATTTCCGCAGCTTGACTTGACGATCATGTCATCGACATATACCTCTAACTCCTTGTACATCATATCATGTAGGAGAGTGGTAGCGGTTCTTTGATAGGTTGCTCCGACGTTGATGAGACCGAAAGCCATGACCGTGTAGCAATAGTTACCCCACTGCGTAGTGAATGCAGTCTTGTGCATGTCTTCCTCAGCCATTTTAATCTGGTTGTACCCAGCATACCCATTCATGAATGATAGGAGGGCGTGATCGGCAGTGTTATCCACCAGAATATCAACATGTGGTAAAGAAAAGTCGTCCTTTGGACTCGCCTTGTTCAGATTCCTGAAGTCGACGCAAACCCGTATTCTTCCGTGTTTCTTCTGTACAGGCACAATGTTGGCCACCCAGTCAAAGTATTCAGACACTTTGATGAAACTAGCCGTGAACTGTTTATCCACTTCTTCCTTGATTTTCAGGGCCCATTCAGGACGCATTCGACGCCGCTTCTGCTTCACAGGTTTAGCTCCGGGCTTATTGGGTATCCGGTGCTCGGCAATTTCCCTGTCAATCCCAGGCATATCTCTGTAGGACCAGGTGAATACGTCCTTGTATTTGTGGAGGAGGTTAATGAACCGTTGTCTTTCCGAGGGGTCCAGGGTTGTCCTTATCCTAAGTTCTTGAGGTGTATTGTTGGTTCCTACGTTAATAGGTTCGGTCTCCTCAATGACAGGGGTTCTAGTTTCCTGTTTGTCAAGTTCTTTGGCTAAGTGACGTGGGTAGTCACTCAAGTCAAATTCCTCATAGTCATTCAGAATTGCATTGCAGTTAACTTGAGACGAGTCGTAAGAAAACTTACCGTTCATTAAGTTGACACGAGCAAAAAGCTCGGAGAGGACAGACATCTCATGGTCGGTGAGAGGCGACACAGAAGAGGAGGTGGCCCCTGGAACAGGCTCCAGGTTTTCACCTTTCATGGGAGTGGGGGTGACCCTAGTAGACTCAGCCTCTGAATCAGTCGCAAACTTGTGATAAAACACTGCGAAGAGGACCTTCACTGGGACATTAGGAGTGTTAGGAGCTAAGACAGATTCTGACTCCGACTTAGACTTAGACTCAGATTCTTCTTCACTTCCCTCTTTGAACATAGGGCCTTCTCCAGTTGTGATCTTGAGAATACGGCCTCGGCGATCGGTCCACTTGACGGTCTTCCTCCAGCCTTGTGCAGCTTTCTCCAGGTCAGTGTCGGAGATCAAGGCGGTTGGTTCAAACTGGTTGTCCTTCAGGGCGATGTTGATGATGTGCTCATAGTCGAGGTGCTTGATGTTATCCTCTCCAAAGAGGAGGGTGACAGCTTGTCCATCGAGGCATGACGACGGCTTAGACTCGGTTGATGCAGCTTCGGTGTTGTCGGGGATGAAATAGCAGTCCTGGAAGACTTCCACACCCGGGTATCTGGTCCTGGCCACAAAGTCATAGATCGGCTTTGGAAAGCCATGGTAGAGCTCGGACTCCCCCTCAGGGACAAAGTATCCATTGAGAGTCAGATGATAGGGACGGAGGATAACCCCGTGCTTCATGCGTTTTCAAACTAGGAGGTTCATCTCCTGGGTATCTTCATCAGTAGGTTCATAGCCCAGTCCGAAGAGGATGTTGGGGACCTTAGCTTGTTCCAAGGGAGGTAAGGTCCTCTTCAGTGGATTGAGGGGCAGACCCGGGAAGTAACCCTGTCGCATCATGATGCGGTTGACTGTGACGTTGGCAAACGAGTCATTGATGCGTGTCCTAAATATGATGTTTTACACCCTATTTTAAACGCATTTCAGAGCTCAATTATGTAGTTTATGCTACTATTTTCCCTATTTCCGTCTACTTTCGTGTTTTTTGTGTAATATTGCAGAAATTGGAAGAATGCAGTTGAAAATGAGCCAAATCCGTCCCCGAGTACTAGGCATAGGACCTGACGTGAAGTAAAGACTCGGGAAGCGAACTTGGTTCGCATATCAAGGCTTGAAAGATAGATTTGCGATAGTTTCAGAAGCGGATTACCAGCTGACTTAGTCTATAGACTGACCTACTTGGTCAATAGACTGTCAGAATGTTGAACAGTTTACTGTAGGATGAGCAATCAGTCGATCGACTGAGGTCCATGGTCGATCAACCACATAAGTTGACGTGCAAGTTTTATTTTAAGTCAGAAGCTTCTGATATTCTCGGCTTTTGGTCGATCGACTGCTTGATATGGTCGATCGACCACTTATGCAACCTAAACGAGAATTAAAAGAATTTTACCTAACCCCATTTGTAATTAGGTTTGGAGAAAGGTTTTACGTGACACTTCCATACAACGTAACTCCTTCCTACTGCTTGGGGGATAGGAATTTTGGGAGAGATTCAGATTCACATACATAGTTTGTTCTACAGTTTTCATTAGTTTTCAATAAAGTTCTTCTTTTGCATCCGGATTCATTCTCTTGCTTTCTCTGTTTCTGGTAATTCTTGTTCTAATTATAGTTTACTTTTATTCCTTCTTATTAGATTATAATTGATTAGTTAGAATCCTTAAGCCCTAATTCCTTGTTTTATGCGGTTTTCTTTTTCATTTAATTTAGTTATGAATTTCGTTGTTTTCATCTTTAGTTTCGTTATTGTTGTTAATTCCAGTATGAGCACCTAAACCCTTCGTGCTAATATGTAGGGGACTTGTAGTGTAGGCGGCGTAGAACTCGTAAACCTGAATCGAGTCTTGGTCGATCGACTGAGCCTGTTGTCGATCGACCGACTCACGTAAGATCAGCTCCGTTTTAATTGATTAAGTTGCTTAATTTGACGAATCGAGTGCACGCGAATAGTTGAATACTTAGTAATTGACCGACCCATTAGATCGAAATATAGGGGAGGGAATTAGACTACCAATTAAAACGACTCAATTATACTGAGATCGAAAGATAGGTAAACTTTAGGCTTTTAAGAATCACTTTTCAGGGCGAGACTTAGTACTAGTGATTCTTAGGGACCCGTAGATAGATCGAAAGATGCTACCTGTTAAGAATGGACCGAGAGGACTTATTATTTTCCCGTCTTACGTGATTATTTCGGACTTACCTAGGATACTGCAGTCGAAACTACAGTGAACCGACCATCTTAGCATCCTTTTAATATTTGATTTCATCTATTTTCTTTAATTGCTCATTTATTTGCTTTAGTTTAGTCTTAATTTTATTGCCTTTAGTTATAGAATCATTCAAATCAAACCCCCCCCCCCCCCAAAAAAAAAAAAAACTGTTACTTTAGACTTAAATTAGACAACTTTAAATTGCTTGCCTCCTTGTGGTTCGACCCTGACTGCCACTATCTATAGTAGTAGTTTGGATTATAAATTTTATTTTACCTAGCATCCTGTTCTCATATTCTACATGTAGTTTCCTCTTATGCACAAGTCACAGGGTGGTGAATTACGACCGTTAGATCCTGAGATCAAGAAGACTTTGCGTGAGTTGAGACGATCATCTAGAGTATTGCCGAAGAGGATGAGCTGAGTACTCTGTCCAGTTATTACGAGAAGGAGTTATTTGAGGAGGATCCACCTTCGTCTCCTATTTCTACTTCTTCATCTGAGACAGTTACATCTCCAGATATGGCTGAAAAGGCAAGTATAGCCAGTCACTCTTAGCCAAAAGCTGAAAATCTCTATAAGGGATTCGCATTGCCAGCTGGGACGATAGAAAATACGAAGCGAAATCGTCCGACATTAACTTGGTTGAGAGAAACCAATTTGGGGGAGCTGCAAATGAAGATGCAGCTAAGCATATGGAGATATTTATTGACTACTGTTGTTCCATACCCCGACCAGCAGGTGTGACCCAGGACCTGATAAAAGAGACAATGTTCATATTCTCGCTCCGTGATGATGCTAGGGAGTGGTACCGAGATCTCGATCGAGCTGCTAATGGGATTACTGATTGGAATTCGCTGGCCCTATGACTTTATAAAAAATACTTCTCTGCATCGAAGACCAATGCGATTAGAGCTCAGATCACAAGCTTTAAACAGGGTTCTAATGAGGATTTTCATGAGGCGTGGGTCCGTTTCAAGAGACTGGTGCGATCTATTCCGCACCATGGGTTTGAGCAATGGTTCCTGTGTAATCAATTCTATAATGGGCTTTATGATGATCAGAGGGCTATCCTGGATGCTGCAGCTAATGGCAGATTCCAGGAGAATAGTGGAGAGACTAAGGGGTGGAAGATTATTTAAGATATGGCCACCCATAAAGCTGAGCATGGGAATTATAGAGGAAATCAGAGAAGAGCAGTTGAATCTCCTACTACAGCTGCAATAGAGGCCCTTACTGCGAGATTTGACAAGCTAGATTTTGGGGGATCCCAAAAAGATGGGATATATAAAGTTAATGCAGTTTCAGACGGTCCCTTTACATACAAAAGATGTGGAGGAGAGGGACATGTTTTGGAGTTTTGTACTAGTTCAAATGAAACATGTGTTGCCTTTCAACATTTTTGGCAGACTGGTGCTTATCCCGATCCCTCTAATGTCCACCCCAATTTGAGGTGGACTAACCAGAATGTTCTTAATCCGGGTCCACCACAGCAGCAGCAGCAGCAAAACTATATGCCCCCTCATAAGCAGCAGCAGTATCAAAAGGCTCCCTATGTGCCTTAGCAGTAGCAATTTTAAGGTTCTGATATTTCTGAATTAAAGAACATGGTTCAAAAAATTTCGGGTTTGCTGCAAAAGGAGTCTCTAGCTAGAGAGACTTCTACAAAAATGTTTGAAAGCCAAATTGCCCAATTGGCAAGCAAAAGTGCAGCTAGAACTCCAGGGCAATTACCGTCGCAGCCGGATAAAAAATAGACTCTAAATGCGATTACTTTGAGGAGTGGGTCTACCCTTGATGGGCCCACTATGGTCGAAGATGTTACTGAAAAAGTTGATGCGGAACCGAGTAAGAAAAAAGATGGAATGAACAGTACCAAGAAAAAGACGATCAGCAGGTACATCAGTCGATCGACTGACACACCTGGTCGATCGACCAGCTCGGGTAAATGATGAAGTTTTTCAGTCTGCGGAAGCTACGATCGATCGATCAAGGTACGTCTGATTGTGAACCTTTTCGTCCTCCAATGCCAGATAACTTGAGGGACTGCTTATTCCGGGGTACGCCGACTCCAAAATTATCGAGGCAAGATCAAAATGCTGATGGGTCAGTTCCGGTTCAAAAGTATGACCCTACGACGGTTAATGGTTCATTCCTGAGACGGTCTGAAGAAGGTTCGAGCTACAACAAGGATAAAGTAGTGGATTTTCAGCGTAAGTCCACTGATGCCGGTATGAGAGACCTAGAGGAGAGGGCTAAGTTGCTTCTTACAGCCCCTTATCCAGAGAGAATGGTGCCAACAAAGGAACAGGTATCGTTTAACAAGTTTGAAAATGTTATTCGTAGTTTAAACGTGCAAGTTCCTTTCCTAGAATTAGTTAATAAAGTGCCTGCCTATATGAAATTTATGAAACAGCTGTTGTCCAAAAAGAAGTCACTTGATTTGTGCAACTGTCGCACTAATCGAGGAGTCATCTTCCTATTTGACTCATACTGCACCTCATAAGCTAGAAGACCCAGGTAGTTTTTCAGTCCCATGTAATATTGGCACTTTTTCTATTGAGAAGGCATTGTGTGACATAGGGGCTAGTATTAGTGTTATGCCTTTGAGTCTTGCTAAGAAATTGAAATTGACTAGGTTTGCAATTACAAACATGACAGTGGAGATGGCTGATCGTTCTGCGGTCCGGCCTATAGGTGTCTTATGGACATTCCTGTGCAAATAGGAAAGTTCTTTTTCCCAATTGACTTCATTGTGCTAGATATACCCGAGGATACTCACATTCCTATCATTTTGGGTAGACCATTTCTGCACTTTTGGTGTGATTATAGATGTTGGCTCAGGTACATTGAGCTTTAAGGTAGCAAAACAGTCCATTGTTTTTGCCCAGACCTATAAGAAGAAGGATGCTATGTACCCAGTAACTTGCAATGTAGTTAAATCTTATGTTGTGTTGCCTGATATGCGTACCCCTATGCCTAATTCTGCTATAACACCTCCGCCCCAGATTGGGAGCAAATTGGAGGAAGATCCTTCTGTTTTGACTGTTGCAGGAGCTGGTTTGGGGAATCTAGAGCCGCATGTTGCTCCAGTTGTAAGAGAGCCCATTGTGCAGAGAGGCGGTCTAGGGTGTCTAAGCTATGCGACTGATGAGGAGCCGGATGAGGAGCCAGTCAAAGTGACGGAGTCCGATTTGAACTTTGATGAGCCAAACGAGGTCCGTGATTGGGAAGATGTTAGAGATGTTGATCCGTTGAGTTCTGCGGATATTGGAGCTGTTTGGAGTGCAGCTGAGAGGATGAGCACTGTAGAGGCTACTTCTTGTAGCCAGAAGCCGAGCAAGTGGGCCATTCCATGGCGATTCTTGATCAAATCCGTTTAAAACAATTTATTTTATTTTTTTGTTGGACTATTTATTGTTTTGGTATACTCGAAACTTCGCTTTAATTTGGCTTGCTTAGGATTTATTTAGGCTATAGAATTTACATGATTGAATCTTCATTAGTTGGTGATTTTATATTCCCATGTCGCAATTTAATATCATTTGGGGAATTAAGTTTGTATGGAGAATGTGAGATTTGTGCTTCTTATTGGCACCTTTTTATCGTTTAATCTTGAGCAAGAAGTTGGAATGATTTATTAATTTGGTTCCCTTAGTTACTAGCTTGGCTTATAACTCTGTTTTTACCAAATTCGTCTTAGCCCCTTCTTACCCATAGCCTCACATATCCAAATTGTATCCTCGGCATGTGTCAATGGTCTTTAATGGTTGGACTACATATGTACGGTTGTAGATATTATTTTCATATTAGATTGCAGGCATGTTCTCATAGGTCGTAGATTAGGTGAGAGTCATTACAATATTACTTCTTTCTATCTTTACATATATTCACCTGTATTTATTGAGTGATTTGAGCGACCCGTGAGAGTCCAATATGATAAGTCTATATAGTCTAAAGTTCAGCAATTTTTAACGACTACATAACTCATTTGCATGATTCATACTGCTAATTGATTGTTGATTTTTAGCATTAAACTGGTTTAGGCTTTGCAGTTAGCATTTAGCTCTGAGAATGAACGCGTTCCAATAGGTTTTAAGATCGAGTCTAGTTCTTGCTTGGGGACAAGCTAGGGTTTGGTTTGGGGATGTTTGATGCGTGTCCTAAATATGATGGTTTACACCTTATTTTACACGCATTTCAGAGCTCAATTATGTAGTTTATGCTACTATTTTCCCTATTTCTATCTACTTTCGTGTTTTTGTGTAACACTGCAGAAATGTGAAAATGCAGCGGAAAATGATCCGAATCCGTCCCCGAGTACTAGGCATAGGACCTGACGTGAAGTAAAGACTCGGGAAGCGAACTTGGTGCGCGTATCAAGGCTTGAAAGATAGATTTGCGAGAGTTTCAGAAGCTGATTACTAGCTGACTTAGTCTATAGACTGACCTACATGGTCTATAGGCTGTCAGAATGCTGCACAGTTTACTGCAGGAAGAGCAGTCCGTCGATCGACTGAGGTCCATGGTCGATCGACCACATGAGCTGACGTGCAAGTTTTATTTTAAGTCAGAAGCTTCTGATATTCTCGGCCTTAGGTCGATCGACTGGTTGAAATGGTCGATTGACCACTTATGCGACCTAACGAGAATTAAAAGATTTTTACCTAAGCCCATTTGTAATTAGGTTTGGAGAAGGGTTTTACGTGACACTTCTATATAACGTAACTCCTTCTTAATGCTTGGGGGATAGGATTTTTGGGAGAGATTCAGATTCACATACCTAGTTTGTTCTACAGTTTTCATTAGTTTTCAATAAAGTTCTTCTTTTGCATCCGGATTCATTTTCTTGCTTTCTCTGTTTCTGGTAATTCTAGTTCTAATTTTAGTTTACTTTTATTCCTTCTTATTAGATTAAAATTGATTAGTTAGAATCCTTAAGCCCTAATTCCTTGTTTTATGCGGTTTTCTTGTTCATTTAATTTAGTTATGAATTCCGTTATTTTCATCTTTAGTTTCGTTATTGTTGTTAATTTTAGTATGAGCAGTTAAACCCTAAAATGTAGGGCACTTGTAGTTTAGGCGGCGTAGAACTCGTAAACCTGAATCGAGTCTTGGTCGATCGACTGAGCCTGTTGGTTGATCGACCGGCTCACGTAAGATCATCTCCGTTTTAATTGATTAAATTGCTTAATTTGACGAATCGAGTGCACGCGACTAGTTGAATACTTAGTAATTGACCGACCCATTAGATCGAAAGATAGGGGAGGGAATTAGACTACTAATTGAAACGACTAAATTATACTGAGATCGAAAGATAGGTAAAATTTAGGCTTTTAAGAATCACTTTTCAGGGCGAGAGTCAGTACTAGTGATACTTAGGGACCCGTAGCTAGATCGAAAGATACTACCTGTTAAGAATGGACCGAGAGGACTTCTTATTTTCCCGTCTTACGTGATTATTTCGGACTTACCTAGGATACTGCAGTCGAAACTACAGTGAACCGACCATCTTAGCATCCTTTTACTATTTGATTTCATCTATTTTCTTTAATTTCTCATTTATTTGCTTTAGTTTAGTCTTAATTTTATTGCCTTTAGTTATAGAATCATTAAAATCAAACCCCCCCAAAAAACTGTTACTTTAGACTTAAATTAGACAACTTTAAATTGCTTGCCTCCTTGTGGTTCGACCCTGACTGACACTATCTATAGTAGTAGTTTGGATTATAAATTTTATTTTACCTAGCATCCTGTTCTCATATTCTACATGTAGTTTCCTCTTATGCACAGGTCACAGGGTGGTGAATTACGACCGTTAGATCCTGAGATCAAGAAGACTTTGCGTGAGTTGAGACGATCATCTAGAGTATTGCCGAAGAGGAAGAGCTGAGTACTCTGTCCAGTTATTACGAGAACGAGTTATTTGAGGAGGATCGACCTTCGTCTCCTATTTCTACTTCTTCAGCTGAGACCGTTACATCTCCATATATGGCTGAAGAAGCAAGTATAGCCAGTCACTCCAAGCCAAAAGCTGAGAATATCTATAAGGGATTCGCATTTCCAGCTGGGACGGATAGAAAATTCGAAGCGAAACCGTCCTACATTAACTTGGTTGAGAGAAACCAATTTGGGGGAGCTGCAAATGAAGATGCACCTAAGCATATGGAGATATTCATTGACTACTGTTGTTCCATACCCCACCAAGCAGTGTGACACAGGAACAGATAAAAGAGACGATGTTCATATCCTCGCTCCGTGATGCTACTAGGGAGTGGTACCGAGATCTGGATCGAGCTGCTAATGGGATTACTGATTGGAATTCGCTAGCCCTAGCATTTTATAAAAAATACTTATCTGCATCGAAGACCAATGCGATTAGAGCTCAGATCACAAGCTTTAAACAGGGTTTTGATGAGGATTTTCATGAGGCATGGGTCCGTTTCAAGAGACTGGTGCGATCTATTCCGCACCATGGGTTCGAGCAATGGTTCCTGTGTAATCAATTTTATAATGGGCTTTATGATGATCAGAGGGCTATCCTGGATGCTGCAGCTAATGGCAGATTCCAGGAGAATAGTGGAGAGACTAAGGGGTGGAAGATTATTGAAGATATGGCCACCCATAAAGCTGAGGATGGGAATTATAGAGGAAATCAGAGAAGAGCAGCTGAATCTCCTGCTACAGCTACAATAGAGGCCCTTACTGCGAGATTTGACAAGCTAGATTGTGGGGGATCCCAAAAAGGTGGGATATATAAAGTTAATGCAGTTTCAGACGGTCCCTTTACATGCAAAAGATGTGGAGGAGAGGGACATGTTTCGGAGTTTTGTACTAGTTCGAATGAAACATGTGCTGCCTTTCAACATTTTAGGCAGACTGGTGCTTATCCCAATCCCTCTAATGTCCACCCCAATTTGAGGTGGACTAACCAGAATGTTCTTAATCTGGGTCCACCACAGCAGTAGCAGCAAAACTATGTGCCCTCTCATAAGAAGCAGCAGTATCAAAAGCCTCCCTATGTGCCTCAGCAGCAGCAATTTCAAGGTTCTGATATTTCTGAATTAAAGAACATGGTTCAGAATTTGTCGGGTTTGCTGCAATAGGAGTCTCTAGATAGAGAGATTTCTAGAAAAATTTTGGAAAGCCAAATTGCCCAATTGGCAAGCAAAAGTGCAACTAGAGCTCCAGGGCAATTACCGTCGCAGCCGGATCAAAAAAAGACTATAAATGCGATTACTTTGAGAAATGGGTCTACCCTTGATGGGCCCACTATGGTCAAAGATGTTACTGAAAAAGATGATGCGAAACCGAGTAAGAAAAAGGCTGGAATGAACAGTAGCAAGAAAAAGACGATCAGCAGGTACATCAGTCGATCGACTGACACACCTGGTCGATCGACCAGCTTGGGTAACAGTGAAGTTTCTGGTCCTGCGGAAGCCAGTCGATCGACTGACCTTCATGGTCGATCGATTGAAGATACGTCTGATTGTGAACCTTTTCGTCCTCCAATGCCAGATAACTTGAGGGACTACTTATATCGGGGTACGACGACTCCGAAATTATTGAGGTAAGATCCAAATGCTGATGGGTCAGTTCCGGTTCAAAAGTATGACCCTACGACGGTTAATGGTTCATTCCTGAGACGGCCTGAAGAAGGTTCGAGCTAAAACAAGGATAAAGTAGTGGATTTTCAGCCTAAGTCCACTGATGCCGGTATGAGAGACCTAGAGGAGAGGGCTAAGTTGCTTCTTACATCCCCTTATCCAGAGAGATTGGTGCCAACAAAAGAACATGTATCGTTTAACAAGTTTGAAAATGTTATTCGTAGTTTAAACGTGCAAGTTCCTTTCCTAGAATTAGTTAATAAAGTGCATGCCTATATGAAATTTATGAAACAGCTGTTGTCCAAAAAGAAGTCACTTGATACAGTGCAATCTGTCGCACTAACTGAGGAGTCATCTTCCTATTTGACTCATACTGCACCTCATAAGCCAGAAGACCCAGGTAGTTTTTCAGTCCCATGTAATATTGGCACCTTTTATATTGAGAAGGCATTGTGTGACTTAGGGGCGAGTATTAGTGTTATACCTTTGAGTCTTGCTAAGAAATTTAAATTGACTAGGTTTGAAATTACAAACATGACAGTGCAGATGGCTAATCGTTCTGCGGTCCGGCCTATAGGAGTCTTAGAGGACATTCATGTGCAAATAGGAAAGTTCTTTTTCCAAATTGACTTCATTGTGCTAGATATACCCGAGGATACTCACATTCCTATCATTTTGGGTAGACCATTTCTGCACACTGCTGGTGCAGTTATAGATGTTGGTTCAGGGACATTGACCTTTAAGGTAGGAAAACAGTCCATTGTTTTTGCCCAGACCTATAAGAAGAAGGATGCTATGTACCCAGTAACTTGCAATGTAGTTAAATCTTAAGTTGTGTTGCCTGATATGCCTGCCCTTATGCCTAATTCTGCTATAACACCTCCGCCCTAGATTGGGAGCAAATTGGAGGAAGATCCTTCTGTTTTGACTGTTGCAGTAGCTGGTTTGGGGAATCTAGAGCCGCATGTTGCTCCAGTTGTGAGAGAGCCCATTGTGCAGAGAGGCGGTCTAGGGTGTCTGAGCTATGCGACTGATGAGGAGCCAGTCATAGTGACGGAGTCCAATTTGGACTTTGATGAGCCAAACGAGGTCCGTGATTGGGAAAATGTTAGAGATGTTGATCCGTTGAGTTCTGCGGATATTGGAGTTGTTAGGAGTGCAAGCGAGAGGATGAGCACCGTAGAGGCTACTTCTTGTAGCCGAAGCCGAGCAAGTGGGCCATTAAAGTGGCCATTCTTGATCAACTATTAGTTGATAAAACCGTTTAAAACAATTTATTTTTTATTTTTTTGTTGGACTATTTATTGTTTTGGTATGCGCGAAACTTCGCTTTAATTTGGTTTGGTTAGGATTTATTTAGGCTATAGACTTTACATTTGGGTTTAGCGCAATTTTGGGCGCTGTATTATGTGCATTTACAGGTTGTTAGACCATATTGACTCACGCTATTTGAGTTAATTCGATGAAAGCGATGTCCTCGTCGTATATATCGATCGATCGCCTCGTGTGGTCAATCGATCGACCACTTGCAGCCTCTGAGAGCTTCATTTGAGATGCCCTGGTCGATCGACTGGCATGTGTGGTCGATCGACCGCTTCCCGCTGCTGTACATATTTTCGATCATTCCCCTGCTGTGTTTGGTCGTTTTGCGGAGCACGAAAGGGGGTTTTAGGGAGTTTTCTCCTTATTTTCTTTCCTTTTCATTCATCTATCGCTTTCTTCAGCTTAATTCTTTGCACATAATTACCGCTTCAACTTTGTTTTCTCTGATAATGCACGGTATTTTCTATCCCTTCAGGTACTTATGGTAGCACTGCTGGCTACTGAAACCTCCTAGCTCACGCTGGTTTGGGGAGGTTTCCTTTTGCGCGCTTAAAGTGTTGTGAGTTTCTGAGTTTAACTTCATGTCTTGTTTAGTTAGTTATCGCAACTCCCCATTTCCTTTCGCTTCTTTATACTATGATTTCGCACAATGAGGGCATTGTGTGATTTGGTTTGGGGAAGGGTTTTGCGTTGCATTCATTCTGTTTTGCATTCACGTTTAGTTTTTGTCTTGCATTGTTGTTTATTTTCCTCTTATATACAGAAAATCCAAAAAAAATGAAAAAATTTCAAAAATTAAAAAAATTGCACGTTTATTTTAGCATGTAGGTCGAGTCGGAATGGTAGTAGTTCAATGATGACATTGCATTTTCATCTGTTTACGCCTAAGCCGTGCTCAATTGACATGTTATTAGTAGAATCATTTGCATAGTCTACGAGTTTTCATTAATTTATTCGCTGAATCTTGAGACTTGGCTTAGATTGTTGGCAAACTACATTATATTCTGAGTTTTAGAGCCCTATAACTGGTGACATTCATGACCGGTTTATTTAGGAATGTGAGTAGTACTCCTTATGAGACATGTTATATCAATATGCATAAATATGAACTTAATCTGCTTAATACCTGTATGCATTCAGGTTTGTGGTTTGTTGACACATGTGAAGAGGCCCCCTTTTTTTCATTGGTCCCATGAGCTCCACACTGCCAAAAATAGCTTTTTTGTCCCATTAACTACATCCTATATTTAGCCTGCCCTTGTCAAGCTAGTAGTTTTATGTTCTTGGGATTGTTATTTCGTTTTTGGTTGCATATGCTCTTATTGAAATGATGTTGGAAAGATGAGAAAGGAAAAGTTGAAAGAAAGAAAAAAGAAAAAAAAAAGAATGAGAAAAAGAAAAAGAAAAATCACATGATTGAATCTTCATTAGTTGGTGATTTTGTATTCCCATGTTGCGATTAAAATTATTTGGGGAATTAAGTTTATACGGAGAATATGAGATTTGTGCTTACTATTAGCACCGCTTGATCGTTTAATCTTGAGCAAGAAGTTGGAATGATTTATTAATTTGGTTCCCTTAGTTACTAGCATGGCTTATAACTCCGTTTTTACCAAATTCCTCTTAGCCCCTTCTTACCCATAGCCTCACATATCCAAATCTACCTTGGCATGTGTCATGGTCATTAATGGTTGGAATGCATATGTACGGTTGTAGAGATCATTTTCATTTTAGACTGCAGGCATGTTTTATAGGTCGTAGTTAGGTGAGAGTCTTTACAAACATTACTTCTTTCTATCTTTACATATTTTCACCTGTATTTGTTGAGTGATTTGAGCGACCCGTGAGAGTCCAATATGATAAGTCTCTATAGTTTAAAGTTCAGCAATTTTTAACGACTACATAACTCGTTTACATGATTCATATTACTAATTGATTGTTGATTTTTAGCATTAAACTGGTTTAGGTTTTGCAGTTTGCATTTAGCTCTGAGAATGAACGCGTTCCATTAGGTTTTAAGATCGAGTCTAGTTCTTGCTTGGGGACAAGCAGAGGTTTGGTTTGGGGAAGTTTGATGCGTGTCCTAAATATGATGTTTTACACCCTATTTTACACGCATTTCAGAGCTCAATTATGTAGTTTATGCTACTATTTTCCCTATTTCCGTCTACTTTCGTGTTTTTTGTGTAATATTGCAGAAATGGGAAGAATGCAGCGGAAAATGAGCCGAATCCGTCCCCGAGTACTAGGCATAGGACCTGACGTGAAGTAAAGACTCGGGAAGTGAACTTGGTGCGCGTATCAAGGCTTGAAAGATAGATTTGCGAGAGTTTCAGAAGCTGATTACTAGCTGACTTAGTCTATAGACTGACCTACATGGTCTATAGGCTGTCAGAATGCTGCACAGTTTACTGCAGGAAGAGCAGTCCGTCGATCGACTGAGGTCCATGGTCGATCGACCACATGAGCTGACGTGCAAGTTTTATTTTAAGTCAGAAGCTTCTGATATTCTCGGCCTTAGGTCGATCGACTGGTTGAAATGGTCGATTGACCACTTATGCGACCTAACGAGAATTAAAAGATTTTTACCTAAGCCCATTTGTAATTAGGTTTGGAGAAGGGTTTTACGTGACACTTCTATATAACGTAACTCCTTCTTAATGCTTGGGGGATAGGATTTTTGGGAGAGATTCAGATTCACATACCTAGTTTGTTCTACAGTTTTCATTAGTTTTCAATAAAGTTCTTCTTTTGCATCCGGATTCATTTTCTTGCTTTCTCTGTTTCTGGTAATTCTAGTTCTAATTTTAGTTTACTTTTATTCCTTCTTATTAGATTAGAATTGATTAGTTAGAATCCTTAAGCCCTAATTCCTTGTTTTATGCGGTTTTCTTGTTCATTTAATTTAGTTATGAATTCCGTTATTTTCATCTTTAGTTTCGTTATTGTTGTTAATTTTAGTATGAGCAGTTAAACCCTAAAATGTAGGGCACTTGTAGTTTAGGCGGCGTAGAACTCGTAAACCTGAATCGAGTCTTGGTCGATCGACTGAGCCTGTTGGTTGATCGACCGGCTCACGTAAGATCAGCTCCGTTTTAATTGATGAAATTGCTTAATTTGACGAATCGAGTGCACGCGACTAGTTGAATACTTAGTAATTGACCGACCCATTAGATCGAAAGATAGGGGAGGGAATTAGACTACTAATTGAAACGACTAAATTATACTGAGATCGAAAGATAGGTAAAATTTAGGCTTTTAAGAATCACTTTTCGGGCGAGAGTCGACTAGTGATACTTAGGGACCCGTAGCTAGATCGAAAGATGCTACCTGTTAAGAATGGACCGAGAGGACTTCTTATTTTCCCGTCTTACGTGATTATTTCGGACTTACCTAGGATACTGCAGTCGAAACTACAGTGAACCGACCATCTTAGCATCCTTTTACTATTTGATTTCATCTATTTTCTTTAATTTCTCATTTATTTGCTTTAGTTTAGTCTTAATTTTATTGCCTTTAGTTATAGAATCATTCAAATCAAACCCCCCCAAAAAACTGTTACTTTAGACTTAAATTAGACAACTTTAAATTGCTTGCCTCCTTGTGGTTCGACCCTGACTGACACTATCTATAGTAGTAGTTTGGATTATAAATTTTATTTTACCTAGCATCTTGTTCTCATATTCTACATGTAGTTTCCTCTTATGCACAGGTCACAGGGTGGTGAATTACGACCGTTAGATCCTGAGATCAAGAAGACTTTGCGTGAGTTGAGACGATCATCTAGAGTATTGCCGAAGAGGAAGAGCTGAGTACTCTGTCCAGTTATTACGAGAACGAGTTATTTGAGGAGGATCGACCTTCGTCTCCTATTTCTACTTCTTCAGCTGAGACCGTTACATCTCCAGATATGGCTGAAGAAGCAAGTATAGCCAGTCACTCCAAGCCAAAAGCTGAGAATATCTATAAGGGATTCGCATTTCCAGTGGGACGGATAGAAAATTGAAGCGAAACCGTCCTACATTAACTTGGTTGAGAGAAACCAATTTGGGGAAGCTGCAAATGAAGATGCAGCTAAGCATATGGAGATATTCATTGACTCATCGTTGTTCCATACCCCCACCGGCCGGGTGTGACACAGACGGATAAAAGAGACGATGTTCATATCCTCGCTCCGTGATGCTACTAGGGAGTGGTACCGAGATCTGGATCGAGCTGCTAATGGGATTACTGATTGGAATTCGCTAGCCCTAGCATTTTATAAAAAATACTTATCTGCATCGAAGACCAATGCGATTAGAGCTCAGATCACAAGCTTTAAACAGGGTTTTGATGAGGATTTTCATGAGGCATGGGTCCGTTTCAAGAGACTGGTGCGATCTATTCCGCACCATGGGTTCGAGCAATGGTTCCTGTGTAATCAATTTTATAATGGGCTTTATGATGATCAGAGGGCTATCCTGGATGCTGCAGCTAATGGCAGATTCCAGGAGAATAGTGGAGAGACTAAGGGGTGGAAGATTATTGAAGATATGGCCACCCATAAAGCTGAGGATGGGAATTATAGAGGAAATCAGAGAAGAGCAAAGCGGTGAATCTCCCGCACACCGCAATAGAGGCCCTTATCGAGATTTGACAAGCTAGATTGTGGGGATCCCAAAAAGGTGGGATATATAAAGTTAATGCAGTTTCAGACGGTCCCTTTACATGCAAAAGATGTGGAGGAGAGGGACATGTTTCGGAGTTTTGTACTAGTTCGAATGAAACATGTGCTGCCTTTCAACATTTTAGGCAGACTGGTGCTTATCCCAATCCCTCTAATGTCCACCCCAATTTGAGGTGGACTAACCAGAATGTTCTTAATCTGGGTCCACCACAGCAGTAGCAGCAAAACTATGTGCCCTCTCATAAGCAGCAGCAGTATCAAAAGCCTCCCTATGTGCCTCAGCAGCAGCAATTTCAAGGTTCTGATATTTCTGAATTAAAGAACATGGTTCAGAATTTGTCGGGTTTGCTGCAAAAGGAGTCTCTAGATAGAGAGATTTCTAGAAAAATTTTGGAAAGCCAAATTGCCCAATTGGCAAGCAAAAGTGCAACTAGAGCTCCAGGGCAATTACGTCGCAGCAGGATCAAAAAAAGACTATAAATGCGATTACTTTGAGAAATGGGTCTACCCTTGATGGGCCCACTATGGTCAAAGATGTTACTGAAAAAGATGATGCGAAACCGAGTAAGAAAAAGGCTGGAATGAATAGTAGCAAGAAAAAGACGATCAGCAGGTACATCAGTCGATCGACTGACACACCGGGTCGATCGACCACTTGGGGTAACAAATGAAGTTTCGGTCTGCGGAAGCGATCGATCGATCGACCTACATGGTCGATCGATTGAAGATACGTCTGATTGTGAACCTTTTCGTCCTCCAATGCCAGATAACTTGAGGGACTACTTATTTCGGGGTACGACGACTCCGAAATTATTGAGGTAAGATCCAAATGCTGATGGGTCGATTAGGTTCAAAAGTATGACCCTACGACGGTTAATGGTTCATTCCGAGACGGCTACGAAGAAGGTTCGAGCTAAAACAAGGATAAAGTAGTGGATTTTCAGCCTAAGTCCACTGATGCCGGTATGAGAGACCTAGAGGAGAGGGCTAAGTTGCTTCTTACATCCCCTTATCCAGAGAGATTGGTGCCAACAAAAGAACATGTATCGTTTAACAAGTTTGAAAATGTTATTCGTAGTTTAAACGTGCAAGTGCCTTTCCTAGAATTAGTTAATAAAGTGCATGCCTATATGAAATTTATGAAACAGCTGTTGTCCAAAAAGAAGTCACTTGATACAGTGCAATCTGTCGCACTAACTGAGGAGTCATCTTCCTATTTGACTCATACTGCACCTCATAAGCTAGAAGACCCAGGTAGTTTTTCAGTCCCATGTAATATTGGCACCTTTTATATTGAGAAGGCATTGTGTGACTTAGGGGCGAGTATTAGTGTTATACCTTTGAGTCTTGCTAAGAAATTTAAATTGACTAGGTTTGAAATTACAAACATGATAGTGCAGATGGCTAATCGTTCTGCGGTCCGGCCTATAGGAGTCTTAGAGGACATTCCTGTGCAAATAGGAAAGTTCTTTTTCCAAATTGACTTCATTATGCTAGATATACCCGAGGATACTCACATTCCTATCATTTTGGGTAGACCATTTCTGCACACTGCTGGTGCAGTTATAGATGTTGGTTCAGGGACATTGACCTTTAAGGTAGGAAAACAGTCCATTGTTTTTGCCCAGACCTATAAGAAGAAGGATGCTATGTACCCAGTAACTTGCAATGTAGTTAAATCTTAAGTTGTGTTGCCTGATATGCCTGCCCTTATGCCTAATTCTGCTATAACACCTCCGCCCTAGATTGGGAGCAAATTGGAGGAAGATCCTTCTGTTTTGACTGTTGCAGTAGCTGGTTTGGGGAATCTAGAGCCGCATGTTGCTCCAGTTGTGAGAGAGCCCATTGTGCAGAGAGGCGGTCTAGGGTGTCTGAGCTATGCGACTGATGAGGAGCCAGTCATAGTGATGGAGTCCAATTTGGACTTTGATGAGCCAAACGAGGTCCGTGATTGGGAAAATGTTAGAGATGTTGATCCGTTGAGTTCTGCGGATATTGGAGTTGTTAGGAGTGCAACTGAGAGGATGAGCACTGTAGAGGCTACTTCTTGTAGCCAGAAGCCGAGCAAGTGGGCCATTCCGTGGCCATTCTTGATCAACTATTAGTTGATAAAACCGTTTAAAACAATTTATTTTTTATTTTTTTGTTGGACTATTTATTGTTTTGGTATGCGCGAAACTTCGCTTTAATTTGGTTTGCTTAGGATTTATTTAGGCTATAGACTTTACATTTGGGTTTAGCGCAATTTTGGGCGATGTATTATGTGCATTTACAGGTTGTTAGACCATATTGACTCACGCTATTTGAGTTAATTCGATGAAAGCAGTGTCCTCGTCAGGTATATCAGTCGATCGACTGGCCTGTGTGGTCAATCGACTGACCACTGCAGCTACAGGAGCTTCTGTTTCAGATGCCCTGGTCGATCGACTGGCATGTGTGGTCGATCGACCGCTTCCCGCTGCTGTACATATTTTCGATCATTCCCCTGCTGTGTTTGGTCGTTTTGCGGAGCACGAAAGGGGGTTTTAGGGAGTTTTCTCCTTATTTTCTTTCCTTTTCATTCATCTATCGCTTTCTTCAGCTTAATTCTTTGCACATAATTACCGCTTCAACTTTGTTTTCTCTGATAATGCACGGTATTTTCTATCCCTTCAGGTACTTATGGTAGCACTGCTGGCTACTGAAACCTCCTAGCTCACGCTGGTTTGGGGAGGTTTCCTTTTGCGCGCTTAAAGTGTTGTGAGTTTCTGAGTTTAACTTCATGTCTTGTTTAGTTAGTTATCGCAACTCCCCATTTCCTTTCGCTTCTTTATACTATGATTTCGCACAATGAGGGCATTGTGTGATTTGGTTTGGGGAAGGGTTTTGCGTTGCATTCATTCTGTTTTGCATTCACGTTTAGTTTTTGTCTTGCATTGTTGTTTATTTTCCTCTTATATACAGAAAATCCAAAAAAAATGAAAAAATTTCAAAAATTCAAAAAATTGCACGTTTATTTTAGCATGTAGGTCGAGTCGGAATGGTAGTAGTTCAATGATGACATTGCATTTTCATCTGTTTACGCCTAAGCCGTGCTCAATTGACATGTTATTAGTAGAATCATTTGCATAGTCTACGAGTTTTCATTAATTTATTCGCTGAATCTTGAGACTTGGCTTAGATTGTTGGCAAACTACATTATATTCTGAGTTTTAGAGCCCTATAACTGGTGACATTCATGACCGGTTTATTTAGGAATGTGAGTAGTACTCCTTATGAGACATGTTATATCAATATGCATAAATATGAACTTAATCTGCTTAATACCTGTATGCATTCAGGTTTGTGGTTTGTTGACACATGTGAAGAGGCCCCCTTTTTTTCATTGGTCCCATGAGCTCCACACTGCCAAAAATAGCTTTTTTGTCCCATTAACTACATCCTATATTTAGCCTGCCCTTGTCAAGCTAGTAGTTTTATGTTCTTGGGATTGTTATTTCGTTTTTGGTTGCATATGCTCTTATTGAAATGATGTTGGAAAGATGAGAAAGGAAAAGTTGAAAGAAAGAAAAAAAAAAAAAGAATGAGAAAAAGAAAAAGAAAAATCACATGATTGAATCTTCATTAGTTGGTGATTTTGTATTCCCATGTTGCGATTAAAATTATTTGGGGAATTAAGTTTATACGGAGAATATGAGATTTGTGCTTACTATTAGCACCGCTTGATCGTTTAATCTTGAGCAAGAAGTTGGAATGATTTATTAATTTGGTTCCCTTAGTTACTAGCATGGCTTATAACTCCGTTTTTACCAAATTCCTCTTAGCCCCTTCTTACCCATAGCCTCACATATCCAAATCTACCTTGGCATGTGTCATGGTCATTAATGGTTGGAATGCATATGTACGGTTGTAGAGATCATTTTCATTTTAGACTGCAGGCATGTTTTATAGGTCGTAGTTAGGTGAGAGTCTTTACAAACATTACTTCTTTCTATCTTTACATATTTTCACCTGTATTTGTTGAGTGATTTGAGCGACCCGTGAGAGTCCAATATGATAAGTCTCTATAGTTTAAAGTTCAGCAATTTTTAACGACTACATAACTCGTTTACATGATTCATATTACTAATTGATTGTTGATTTTTAGCATTAAACTGGTTTAGGTTTTGCAGTTTGCATTTAGCTCTGAGAATGAACGCGTTCCATTAGGTTTTAAGATCGAGTCTAGTTCTTGCTTGGGGACAAGCAGAGGTTTGGTTTGGGGAAGTTTGATGCGTGTCCTAAATATGATGTTTTACACCCTATTTTACACGCATTTCAGAGCTCAATTATGTAGTTTATGCTACTATTTTCCCTATTTCCGTCTACTTTCGTGTTTTTTGTGTAATATTGCAGAAATGGGAAGAATGCAGCGGAAAATGAGCCGAATCCGTCCCCGAGTACTAGGCATAGGACCTGACCTGAAGCAAAGACTCGGGAAGCGAACTTGGTGCGCGTATCAAGGCTTGAAAGATAGATTTGCGAGAGTTTCAGAAGCGGATTACCAGCTGAATTAGTCTATAGACTGACCTACATGGTCTACAGACTGTCAGAATGCTGAACAGTTTACTGCAGGAAGAGCAATCAGTCGATTGACTAAGGTCCAAGGTCGATCGACCACATGAGCTGACGTGCAAGTTTTATTTTAAGTCAGAAGCTTCTGATATTCTCGGCCTTTGGTCTATCGACTGCTTGATATGGTCGATCGACCACTTATGCAACCTAAACGAGAATTAAAAGAATTTTACCTAACCCCATTTGTAATTAGGTTTGGAGAAAGGTTTTACGTGACACTTCTATATAACGTAACTCCTTCCTACTGCTTAGGGGATAGGATTTTTGGGAGAGATTCAGATTCACATACCTAGTTTGTTCTACAGTTTTCATTAGTTTTCAATAAAGTTCTTCTTTTGCATCCGGATTCATTCTCTTGCTTTCTCTATTTCTGGTAATTCTTGTTCGAATTTTAGTTTACTTTTGTTCCTTCTTATTAGATTAGAATTGATTAGTTAGAATCCTTAAGCCCTAATTCCTTGTTTTATGCAGTTTTCTTGTTCATTTAATTTAGTTATGAATTCTGTTGTTTTCATCTTTAGTTTCGTTATTGTTGTTAATTCCAGTATGAGCAGCTATCCCTTCGTGCTAAGATGTAGGGGACCTGTAGTGTAGGCGGCGTAGAACTCGTAAACCTGAATCGAGTCTTGGTCGATCGACTGAGCCCGTTGGTTGATCGACCGGCTCACGTAAGATCAGCTCCGTTTTAATTGATTAAATTGCTTAATTTGACGAAACGAGTGCACGCGACTAGTTGAATAATTAGTAATTGACCGACCCATTAGATCGAAAGATAGGGGAGGGAATTAGACTACCAATTGAAACGACTAAATTTTACTGAGATCGAAAGATAGGTAGAATTTAGGCTTTTAAGAATCACTTTTCAGGGCAAAAGTCAGTACTAGTGACACTTAGGGACCCGTTGCTAGATCGAAAGATGCTACATGTTAAGAATGGACCGAGAGGACTTCTAGGATACTGCCGTCGAAACTACAGTGAACCGACCATCTTAGCATCCTTTTAATATTTGATTTCATCTATTTTCTTTAATTGCTCATTTATTTGCTTTAGTTTAGTTTTAATTTTATTGCCTTTAGCTATAGAATCATTCAAATCAAATCCCCCCCCCCCCCCCAAAAAAAACTGTTACTTTAGACTTAAATTAGACAACTTTAAATTGCTTGCCTCCTTGTGGTTCGACCCTGACTGCCACTATCTATAGTAGTAGTTTGTATTATAAATTTTATTTTTGATATTCTACGACGGTATCAGTCACAATCAAAGGGTGTTGATTCATCAGTTATGGCTTTCACGGCTTGGAATCCCCACATTTCATTATCATCCTCCTCAATGGCTTGGGAGGCTATTCCCTTTCTCATGACGACTTTGATCGGGGAAGCCGGAACCGTGATCGTTTTCCCGTTGAAGGGAACCCTGATTTTCTGCTGGAGAGTTGAGGTAACTGCCTTGACGGCGTGAATCCAGGGACGTCCCAGAAGCATATTGAAGGAGGCGTCGATGTCAACCACCTGAAAACTTGTTTGCCTTTCCAGTGTTTCGGTTGCGACAGTTAGAGTGATAAGCCCTGCGACCTTGCGACGAGTGCTGTCGTAGGCGCGTACTCCTTGGTTTGTCGGGACCAGATCAGCTTCCTTAATACCCAATTTGTGAGCCGTCTTGAGGGGAATGACATTCACTGCGGACCCGTCATCCACAAGGACTACGGGCACATTCTTCTTGAGACATTGAACGGTAATGTACAGGGAAAGATTATGATTAGCTCCGAAGGGAGGGATATCCTCGTTAGAGAAGACGGCCGGGTTGTTCAAGTTAGGGGCGTCCCTTGTCATGTGTGCCACTATTTCTTCAGGGGAGGAGGTGGAGGGCACAGTTAATTTTCCCAAGGCCTATAGCAAAGCCTGTCGATGCTCAAAGGATGTCGCGATCAGTTGCCAAATTGAGATTTCGGCCTTTGCCTTCTCAGTTTTTCGGTTTTTTTCTACCTACCAAAATAAGATGATTAAATCTTCTTATTTTTGGTATTTTACAAAATGTATATAAAGTGTATAAATTATAAATTGTCATTTAATTTATTCCGTATAAATAAATCTACATGCAACAGCTTGCAGTCGATTTATTAATACCGGTCTGTAATAATTTTTAATGACAATCATGTATAATAAATACTTTAACTATAAATATCGCATATTTATAATTAGCTACTTAAATATAACCGATTACATTTAGTTACGAATTAACATCTTAATTCGTTCAAGCTAACCTTATATACATTAATTAAATATAACATATTATATTCAATTTATGAATTGACAGTTAATTCGTCTCAGCTAATATTATTTAATCGGCATTAAATAATCATCATCAACACGTTGACTAACTGTTTAGTCAATTACATGAACTAACCTTTTAGTCATATAAGGCATCAATCTGATTACATTTCCATAATCACATCTCTCAAACACATCCTTTAGGTGTGACTTTTAGGGACCAGTTGATCACCGCCATCAGTATGATAATAACGTCAAACTTTCTAGCAAGCCAACTGTTATTAGGTAATCGTTAATCAACTGATAAAATACGAAGTATACCCTTGTGAACTAATAAGAGATTTATAAATGTTATCACATTAATTTGTGGAGGACACAAGCTCCAACAAACTTCCACTTGTCCTCACAAGTGTATGTGCGATAACCGATTCTCATATCCTAAAATTTCTCCCACTCAATGTAAAACAATTTGCAAAATCCGTATTCACAAAGGTCGTATTTTACAATTGATCAATATCAAGAGTGGTTTCCCCGACTAGAGAGTAACTTAACTGATAAACGAATCATCATTCGAGCATGGCCATGCATTTTAGTTACAACTCCTTGAGTGGCCCTGAGAAATAACTAAACCTGATAAGGGTTGGATATTTTCCTCAACTCGAATCCTGCAGATGTAAGCGCAGTATGAAATGACCCAGAAAAAATCTACTTAGTCTCCAGTTACGGCAGATCATGAGAAAGAAACCAAAGTCACCCAAAAACTGCCTTAATCTCAAGAGATAGTCGATAGTCAAAAGAATCGACTCTAGGAACACAATGGACGTCCAATCCACAACCTGGCACCGAATGTTTTTAAACATTTAGGACTCCATTACGTTGTCATAAAAATAATTGTCCTACGAGGTATCGTTATAACCCGTAATTGTGATCGATCAACCAACTGATTGACTTATGGCACGTTGAACACCATCAATCGACTGCACGATATAATAGCCAGAGTTATCAGCTCGTTAAGGCGATTACGGACCAAAACAAATATAATGTAACTCAGTTCACTTTGTGGCGTTCAATGTTGTCGGTACAATCCACATGAAAAACAAAATATTATAAAAACGATGAATTTATAAATAGTATATGAAAAAGATAATGTATCAAATCCAAAATCAACTTCTACAACTCAAGAACACGTTTAATTCCCATGGAAATAACGTGCCCTTCATGCTTATCAAAATTCAACGGTTTAGTGAGAGGGTCCGTGATGTTATCATCCGAAGCTATCTTGTTAATCACTATCTCTTCTTGCTCTACGTAATCACGGATCAGGTGAGCTTTCCGATGTACATGTCTAGTTTTCTTGCTAGACTTAGGCTCCTTAGCCTGGAAGATGGCACCTCTATTGTCAGAATAGATGGTGATCGGGTCATTCGAACTAGGAACTATCGTAAGTCCTTGTAAGAATTGACGCATCCATATAGCTTCCTTAGCTGCTTCCAAAGCGGCATAGTACTCGGATTGGTGGTAGAATCGCTACAACACTGTTTGGAACTCTTCCAGCTGACCGCAACACCATTAAGAGTGAAGACGAACCCGGACTGAGATTTTGAATCATCTCGATCCGTTTGGAAGCTAGCATCTGCGTAACCGATTGCGCATAGCTTAGTATCGCCTCCATAAGTCAATACCCTATCCTTAGTCCTCCGTAGGTACTTGAGGATATTTTTAACAACTATCCAGTGTGTTTCACCTGGATTCTTTTGGTACCGACTCGTCATACTCAATGCATATGCCACGTCTGGACGTGTGCATATCATGGCATACATGATTGATCATATTGCAGATGCATAAGGAACACGACTCATGCGCTCAATCCCTTCAGGAGTCGTGGGTGACTGAGACTTGCTCAACTGCATCCCAAACGTCATTTGAAGGTTCCCCTTCTTGGAGTTGGTCATGCTGAACCTTTCAAGAATCTTATCCAAATAAGACTCCTGACTTAACGATAACATCCGTCGTGATCTATCTCGGTAGATACGGATTCCCAATATGCGCTGTGCCTCACCCAGATCTTTCATCTGGAAATGGTTCTTCAACCATCCTTTAACCGAAGATAAGAGAGGAATGTCATTCCCAATCAAGAGTATGTCATCGACATACAATATCAAGAAAACAATCTTGCTCCCACTCGACTTGATATATAAGCATGGTTACTCGACCGATCGAGTGAAACCATACTCTATTATCACCAGGTCGAAACGATGATTCCAACTCCGAGAAGCTTGCTTAAGTCCATAAATGGAACGCTTAAGCTTGCATACTTTCTTAGGATTTTCAGGATCTGTGAAACCTTCATATCCATTTGCCAAATTTCATAGTCCTGAAAAGCGGCAATCGCTAAGATAATTCGAATAGAACGCAACATAACTACGGGTGCAAAAATTTCATCATAATGCAATCCGTGCACTTGAGTGAAACCTTTTGCCACTAGTCGTGCCTTATAGGTATCTGGTTGCCCGTCTACAGAACGCTTTATTTTGTAAAGCCATTTGCACTGTAGAGGTTTTACCTTATTAGGTAAATCAACAAGATCCCGTACGTCATTCTCATACATGGAGTCCATCTCGGATTGCATGGCTTCGAGCCATAGCTTTGAGTCGGAACAGGTCATGGCACCTTTATAGGTAGCGGGTTCATTACACTCTAGGATTAAAACGTCACTCTCCTCGACAATACCAATGTATCTGTCCGGAGGATTAAAGACTCTACCCGACCTCCTAGGTTCCTCAGGAATATTAATCGTATCATCAGTTGGAGGAACAACTTCCTCCATCTGTTCCTCGGTTGTTGGTTCTAGAATCTCCGACAGCTCGAAGGTTCTATTACTTGTCTTGTTCTCGAGAAATTCTTTCTCTAAGAACGTCGCACTAGCCGCAACAAAAACTCGATGTTTGGTAGGCGAATAGAAGTAATGACCAAACGTTCCTTTTGGATAACCAATAAAGTATGTCTTGACCGATCATGGGACGAGCTTATCCTCGTGTCTCCACTTGACATAAGCCTCGCAGCCCCAAACCCGAATAAAGGACAAGTTAGAGACCGTTCCCTTCCACATTTCATATGAAGTCTTGTCGACAGCTTAGTCTGACTTCGGTTAAGTATAAGAGCAGCTGACAAAAGAGCAAAACCCCATAACGAATCAGGTACTACCGTGTGACTCATCATGGATCGAACCATGTCAAGTAAGGTTCGATTTCTCCGTTCGGACACACAATTTAATTGAGGTGTTCCAAGTGGAGTTAACTGCAAAACGATTCCACAGTCTTTAAGGTGTTGATCAAACTCATTTGAAAGATATTCGCCACCCTGATCTGAACGGAGTGCTTTAACCTTTCTACCCAGTTGGTTCTCAACCTTGTTCTGGTATTCTTTGAATTTCTCAAAGGACTCACTTTTATGCTTCATCAAGTAGACATATCCGTATCTACTCAAATCGTCCGTGAAAATGATAAAATATCTATAGCCATCTCTAGCAGTAATTGACATAGGTCCACAAACATCAAGATGTATGAGTCCTAATAGGTCACTAGCGCGCATTCCAACACCTTTGAAGGAAATTCGAGTCATTATCGACGAGTTTCTTTACACGTTTTTCATTTTTGTGTCCCATACGACAATGCCATAGATAGGTTTGATCTTTGTCACCAACCTTTAATTTCTTATTATTCACGTGTAATATGTCTGTAGTTTAATCTAAGATGTAAATTCCATTTATGGAAACTGCTTTGCCATAAATCATTTCATTATAAGAGAAAATACAGCTATTATCCTTTATTGAAAATGTAAAACCGTCTTTATCGAGTACGGAAACAGAAATAATGTTCTTAGATAAACTGGGTACATAGTAACAGTTATTTAAAAATAACTCAAAACCACTAGGGATTTGGATTACATATGTTCCCTTCGAGACTGCAGCAACTCTAGCTCCATTCCCGACTCGCATGTCCACATCACCCTTTCCGAGAGGTGTGATGTTTTTTAGACCCTGCAAATGATTACACAGATGAGAACCACAACCAGTATCAAGTACCCAAGTTCCGAAACTTGCATGGTTAATCTCAATCATATGAATATAAGATGACATACCAACAGGAACGACGCTGCCTGCTTTTATGTCCTCACGGTACACGGGACAGTTCCTCCTCCCATGTCCAGTCTTGTGACAATGGTGGCACTCAATGTGACTGCCCTTGCTCTTTGCCTTGCCTTGTGAGCCACTAGTCTCACCAGGCCCACTCTTACCGTTTCCTGGCTTCTTAAACTTTGGCTTACCTACAGTTAGGTCGCCTGGAGCTTTGCCCTTACCTTTATTCTTGTTGGAAGTCGTGAGAACATCCAGCTTCATGCTCCCACTCAATTTCATATCCTTCTCGGTCTGTACGAGAAGTGAGTGTAGCTTATGAGGACTTTTATTCAAGTCATTCATGTAGTAGTTCGCCCTGAAAAGGGCAAAACCATCATGAAGAGAATGAAGCATTCGGTCAATGACTATGCTCTCACTGATTTTGCAATCAAGTGCCTCCAATTTCTCGACATTCTCAATCATGTTAAGAATGTGTGGGCTAACCGGTTGGCCCTTTTGGAGTTTCCCATCAAAGAAGCGACAGGTATGCTCATAAGTAACGATTCTCGGTGCTTTTGAGAACTCGTTAGTGAGCGTGGTGAAAATCTTGTTTGTACCCTGGGCAATGAAGCGTCTCTGCAAATTGGTTTCCATTGCAAAGATGAGTATGTTCTTCATCGCACCCGCTTCCATGACGAAATCACTATAAGCAAGTGACTCGTTAACTTCTGCATTGGGGCCTGGGTTTACCGGTATTGGCTCGATTAAGTACTTGAGCTACCGTCGCAATGGCAAAGCATTCCGTAGTGCCTCCCGATCCGCAAAGTTGGACCAATCATTCTTCAGTCGTGTGAACTGATTCATGTTGTCCATAAAAACATTAAGCCAGGACTCGCGTCCAAGTGTGGCACTTGGCATTGGGATTTCGTTATTTCCAGCCATTTGTTGTAACGGTATTACCAAAATAAACGTATTCTACACTGCGAAAAGAAGAATAAAATAATAAGCATATGCATCGTTATGTTTTTAAGTCTTAATGCAAAACTGTTATAAGCGAAGACTCAAGCATTTATACAATTGACCTCCCTCAAGAATTATATAAATTATCCCAAGACTCAATTATCTGTAAATTGATAAGCCAACCTTTTGGCTAATTCTACTGTTAGAATTCTTGGTCGATAAATTTCTGTAAATTCTATCTTTAGTCCATCATAATCACGAGAAACTCTTCGGACTATAATGTTGAGATAAACTAAGTCAACACAAACTACTTACCCAACGTAGAAGGGGTCATATTATGCCTACCGACGAAGAAGGGATTCATAGTTGTTTGCCCTTATAAAGACTAGTCTCAATTTCCGTTTTAGAGGAAGATCCCATCAACTTTATTTTAATTCATTTTAAGTGAACTAATATCTAGCATGCGTGAATGAATAAACTAAGGCGATGGCTTAAACTGTGTGACATCTATATGTCTATGAAAACTAACATTCAACCTATAAGAGTCAATTTTCATGCATTTTAGTAGGTGGTTTGGTTTTAGGCGGAAAAATGATGCACTAAATAGCATGTGAATGAAAAGCAATAAGAGCGGTAAAACGTAAAACAAAAATAAAGTCCTAGTGTGGCCTATCTACCAAAATGAACATTAAATACAATTTTGGAATCCATCCTTGGACCCGAGAAGCTTGTCTTGATGTTCCATCTTGGTCCATGTAGCGGGAGTGAGCTCCTATCTCCATCTTTAGTCTTCTATAAAATTACAATTAAAAATTACATAATAAACCTATTTACATTCTAATTTCAAAACAGTAAAAAATAAAGAAAACCAAACGGAGATACGAGATCTCAAATTACATTAAAAATTATGTTTCCATCATTACGAAAACATAATTTAACTAAGGCCACACTAGGTATTACAAATTACAACCGATTGCAAAAATACGTAAATAAATCCATTCAATGATTCATTCAACAAAAATGCATCAACTAAAAAAAATTAAACATGCAAGACATAATTCCTTAATTACGTAGATTAATTTTACCCAAACCACCTATTTAAATGATCAAATTAAGTGACAATTCCTCAATTACTCACATTAATTTCAATCTTAATTCACATTAAACTTGTAATATGAATTTAATCCAACATTATTTTAAACTTCTTTAAAATAATTAGGTATCTTAAAATTGTGAACTTCTTCACAACAATTAATCATACATTATAAATATAATGTATAATCAATATTGGCCAAAAACTAACAATTTTTTTTTTTATTTTGGTCTCGGCATTTTGCAAAAAAAATTAAAAACATCCCCTTTTTTTTCTTTTTTTTTCACGGTTTTAGCCAAATAACAAAAAAAAAAACAAAAAAAAAATTTCGCAATACAGCAAAACGGAAAAAATAATAACAGAATATTTTTTTTTCTCTTTTGGCTCGGCAAACCATAAAAAAAAAACAGTCCACCTTTTTTTTTTCTTGCGGCAAAATGCCCTAAAAAAATTTAGATGAAGAAATTATTTATAGTTGCTATTAGAACAAGATTGGCAAAAACATCTTTTTAATCTAATCATATATTCAAACTTTATGATTCAATTTAACTTATTAAAAAGGAACATCTAAATCATGATTAACCGATCATCACAATTGATTTGAATGTTAGATTAATATGTTTGCCAAAAACTATGTAGCAAAAACAATTTATCATCAATGAAACAATCTCCATTTACATTTTAATTTAATCCTCATTAAATCAAACATCTACAAATTCATCATGTAATCATTTTAACTTATTAAAACAATAAAATGAATGAATCAAAATGGAAATAAATCATCAAAAAAACAAGAACAACACTCGGCTGAAAAAAATTCTTCTCGCAAAAAAAATTTCCATTCGTTTTTTTTTTCTTTTCGGTTCAACAATTATGAAAATCATCAAAATAAAATCTTGGCATTGGCTCTGATACCACTTGAGGGAATTATCTGTATGCTTCCCATTAATTATAAGGATTATAACGATATTATAAAGATGATTACTAGTCATAAATGAAAATTACATAAACAAAATATTAGAGAATTAAGAAATAACCGTCGGTCCTAGCTAATATGGCCTACGAACAATATCCCAATGATATTCTCCTATCAGTTGCACCTAAGATGATATGAGATATGCCTTTGTTCTTTGCTAGAATCGATCGCCGAATTTCCTTAACAAATTTAGGGTTTTTGTGTTTGCTTTTGATGAGAGTGTGCTAGGTTAGAATTAGGTTAGAAAAATGATCTCACCTTCTCTTATTATAACCGAAAAAGAGAAGTCAAGGGGAGATATTTTTCTCTCCAAATTTCGGCCCAAATTTCCGAAATAAGAGAATGATTTTCTCATTTTTTCGGTTTTTTTCTACCTACCAAAATAAGATGATTAAATCTTCTTATTTTTGGTATTTTACAAAATGTATACAAAGTGTATAAATAAAAAATTGTCATTTAATTTATTCCGTATAAATAAATCTACATGCAACAGCTTGCAGTCGATTTATTAATACCGGTCTGTAATAATTTGTAATGACAATCATGTATAATAAATACTTTAACTATAAATATCGCTTATTTATAATTAGCTAATTAAATATATCCGATTACATTTAATTACGAATTAATATCTTAATTCGTTCAAGCTAACCATATATACATTAATTAAATATAACATATTATATTAAATTTACGAATTGATAGTTAATTCGTCTCAGCTAATATTATTCAATCGGCATTAAATAATCGTCTCATCAACACGTTGACTAACTGTTTAGTCAATTACATGAACTAACCTTTTAGTCATATAAGGCATCAATGTGATTACATTTCCATAATCACATCTCTCAAACACATCCTTTAGGTGTGACTTCTAGGGACCAGTTGATCACCGCCATCAGTATGATAATAACGTCAAACTTTCTAGCAAGCCAACCGTTATTAGGTAATCGTTAATCAACTCATAAAATACGAAGTATACCCTTGTGAACCTATAAGAGATTTATAAATGTTATCACACTAATTTGTGGAGGACACAAGCTCCAACAGTTCAAGTCAGGGGCGTCCCTTGTCATGTGTGCCACTATTTCTTCAGGGGAGGAGGTGGAGGGCACAGTTAATTTTCCCAAGGCCTATAGCAAAGCCTGTCGATGCTCAAAGGATGTCGCGATCAGTTGCCAAATTGAGATTTCGGCTTTTGCCTTCTGGAGCTGCTTGTGGATCGAATGCTCGGGAGCCTTTGGTTGAGTGCCCATGTGCGGGACAATTTGGTCATTCGTTGTTGGAACGACCGTTGGATTGTTCAGGTTCTAATAGGGGCGTCCGGATCGGGTAAGGTGACCGATCTCCTTCGCCTGCTTCCCTGGGACGATATAGACATCCTCAACATCATCTCTCCAGATGCCAATAATTTCTGAATTCCGAGGGTACCTTGGAGGGGTATTCCACGGTGGGCAATTTTTGTGAGGGACTTTTTTGTGGGGGTGATTCTTGTGAGGATAGTTATTGTGAGGCTGATTATTGTGGCGGTGATTATCGTGAGGTGCATGCCAGAATGATCGTGGGAACAATCCATCCTGGTGAGGATAGTTTTGGGCGCTCGGGGAACTCTCCCTTGGGTGTGGTGGTGGAGGATTGAAGATAAGTCGACGGTAGGCATCGTCAAGTCGGGTGATCCTTTCGGAGAGACTGGCTATGGCTTCCTCAACCTATTGGAACATAGTGAGCATAGTGGCGGTACTGAACACAAATACCCCATCCAAGGGATCTTTCTCTAAAGCATTCACCTTGTCATCAACTGGCAGGATGAGGTGTGAGCAGTCCGGAGTTGGCTCATCGTTGGAGATAGCGTGGATTCCCAGAGGGTTTGTTTTGTTGTTTGGCTTAGTCGGCGGGGGTAAAGGCAAATCCCCTTTTTCTATCATGTCTTGGATGATGTGTTTGAGTTTGAAGCAGGTTTCCGTATCATGCCCTTTCCCTTAATGGTATTGACAGAAGGCATTGGGGTTCCAGAAGCGGGATTTCTTAGCATCGGTCGGATCCGGGGTGGGTCCGATTGGTTGTAACTTCCCCTGGTCCATGAGTTTATTTAGGGCACTTGCATAAGTTGACCCTATATTAGTGAACACTCTCTGGGGCGCTCAGCTCTCTTGGCGGTTGGTTCAAGGAGGTTGAACTCATCAATCTTGTTCGTTTGACCATAAGGGCGAGATCTGGTTGATGTGGATCTGATGCGACCATAATTGGCGCATATTTAGCCCCCGAATTACCATTGTTTCCATGCTTTTTAGTGCCTATTTGGGTCATTTCTTATCTTTAGTTCTTTGTTTTGCATATTCTTTGAGATTTTGATCCCTTGGTAGGAAAGGAGTAAGAATCTTGCATTTTCATGGCAAAACAAGGCTAAATTGATCATATTCAATGACCAAGCATCAAGGAGAGACAAGACTAGAAGGCCTTTGTACATAGCATAGTAGAAGAGCATTGTTGAGAAAAGGATCCTTGAGTCCCCAAGGAAATCCCCAAGGAATTCATGAAGAAAAGGGAAGAAAAAGAAGAAGGAAAGCTGCTGAACTACAATCCGAACGGATTGTAGAGAATCCGTCCGTCCTTGCCAGTCCGAGCGTCCTCACCAGGAATCCGCTCGGATTGCCCATGCCCAGTCCGAGCGTCTTGTTCCTTGATCCGCTCGGATCGTCCATCCCAAATCCGGCCGTCCTGACTCCCAGCCGCACGGATTAAAGACAAAGACGATTTCGTTCTTCAAGCTACGAAATGAAGAAGCCCTTCTCTCGGACAATCCCGGAGGCTCCTTGCTCAACTTAAAAAGTGTAATTACTAGTTTAGCCCTTAGTTAACCCTAATGCATCCTCCCTAATTTTCACTATAAATACCCCATTAGTCTAATTAGAGGAGCATGTTCTTCTTATCAATAATTAGTGTAGTTAATATCAATCAAATCTCTCTTCAATATTGTAATCAAATATTAATCAAGTTTTAATCCAAGTTTTAGTTCTTTAATCTCTCTCTTGTTCTTACTTTATTTTGGGTAATTGAAGATTATTTGGGTTATTATTGGGAGATTGACAACCTCTCAATCTAGGATTCAAGTACTTCTATTATTCTTGCTTTATTATTGGAATCATTAGTAGGTATAATCTCTTAATCCCTTTTTAATTATTGCTAATTACTTTCATTTATTCATCATGTTTCATTATGTTAGTATGATTGACAACCTTTCTAGCATGATCAATATGATAATGAGTGAGTAGTCTCTTAGCTAGGGTTTAATGGGTGATTAGGGAAACCAACATGGGGAATGATTCATGCTTAAATTAATATGCTTTCATATCTTATTTGCTTGCTTGTTTTGATCTTAATACATGCACATGTTATATTTGATGAAATGCTAAGCCTATGAATCCTTGCATTTACTATCATCTTCTATCCTTTCAACTTGACTTGTAAGACATAACCCAACTCGAGTCTTGTTAGACCATGCATGTGTTAAGTAGGGAAGATTAAGTCGACTTGTAGGTGTTGTACAATCCAAGAGATTCGGCCCCGGGACCCAAACTTTCCTAGGATTGTAAGATATAACCCAACTCAATCCATCACAACAATAATTGCTTGCTTATAATTTGAGAACATGTTTGTATGATCATATCCCATGATTCCCCTATGAACCCATGACACCCTAGTGCTTTTAATCAATTGTTTACACCCTTATTTTATTTATCTTGTTAGTTTATTTTCATTGCTATCTTAGTTTAGTAACCTTCTACATCAACCCAATTTGTGACACCCCTAGACACCGCTAGTTACAATAGAATCTTCATTTCAATACCCGTCCCTTGGGATCCGACCTTTACTTGCCTCTTTACTAATTGTAGAGTTGTTTGTGAAGTATAAATTGTGTTTTGTATCGACCATTGACCAACGACCACATATGCTTAATTGTGAACACCAAATGGCATCGATCAAAAATGGCGCCGTTGCCGGGGACGGTGTTTAATTGATTTAAGATTTCTTTTATTGTTTTTAGTTGTGTCTTTTTCACCTTGGGGAAGTAAAACTCCTCAAGGTTTGTTCTAATTGTTTTTGAGTTGTTTGATATTTTGCATGTCTAGAAGGTTACAAAGAGATTTGTTACCTTTTGACCGTGAAATCGAAAGAACCTTGACGAATAATAGGAGACTTGTTAGGAGGAATTTGGGAGGTGTTGGTGAAGTTGTTCAACCCACTAGTGAGTTTGTCAATCCTTTCGCAATAGAAGGAGAAGAGAACCCATTAAACAATACCACACAAAATCCACCTACAATGCCTAAATTCTCGTCACACTCTATACCCGCCGAGGAGGATCTACCAAATGGTACTCCTACCCCACAACATCTTACCGGAAACTTTATTGCCAAGTCCGCCTTCATTCAACTAGTTGAGAGGAGCCAATTCGGGGGAATGCCTAGTGAGGACCCTCATTCTCATATGGAAACATTTTGTGATTATTGTGAAGCTATCTCTCAAACGGGCGTGACTCAAGACCAAATAAGATGGGTCTTATTTCCTTTTTCGTTAATCGGCACCGCAAAGCAATGGTTGAAGGGCCTTGATAAGGCCACCCTTGGAATAGATTCTTGGAAGAAGCTAGCTCGAGCTTTCTACAAAAAATTCTACCCACCGGAAAAGACCAATATGCTAAGAGCTCAAATTACGGGTTTTAAGCAAAGGGATGAAGAATCTTTGTATGAAGCTTGGGAGCGGTTCAAAGGTATTTGTCGTTCATGTCCTCACCATGGACTTAGCGAATGGTTTTTAGTGCAACAATTTTGGAATGGTTTATATGAAGATTCAAGGAACATTCTCAATATGGGATCAAATGGAATGTTCACCGAAGTTGATGACAATCAAACATGGAACAAGATTGAGGAAATGGCGGTCCATAATTCGCAATATAGTAGGCCTCGCAAGGCTACTAGAGGAGGAAAGTATGAAGTGGACACCGTTACTCAATTGGGTGCTCAACTTAGTGCTCACATTAACACAATCAACTTGAAGTTTGAACAAGCTATGGCTAGACTTGAGGAAAGCTCAAAATCATCAAAGCATCATGTCAATGCCATGACGGCATCCTCATCAATCCCAAGCGGGATATGTGAGAATTGTGGAACCTTGGGTCATGACTCAAGTGAATGTAGGGGAACAACCGAGCAAGTCAATGCTTTCCAAGCTTACAAAAGTGGTACCCCTTATTCAAATTTTTACAATGAAAACACCAAGTTCCATCCAAATCTCTCATACAAAAGCCAAAATGTCCAAAACCCTCAAACAACATACACTCCACCACCCATGAGAAATCAAAATCAAAGACCCTTTTTCAATCAAAACCAAGGTTACCAAAATCAAAATCCATACAATCACCACAATGACCAAAGTTTTGATGTCCAAAAAGCGGTCCTTCAAATGCAAAAGAATCAACAAGAATTTTTCACCCAAATGCAAAAAGATAGCCAAGCAAAAGACACCACCATCAACAACATTCTAGCTCACACCAAGATGTTGGAAACACAATTGACCCAACTAGCATCTTCGAGCTCACAAAGACAAAAGGGGCAATTACCACCTCAAGGTAATCCCCCTAGACATGAAACGGTTAGTGCCATTCACTTGAGAAGTGGTACAAGGTATGAAGCACCGAAGGAGCAAGTTGAGGATGAAGTTGTGAGAGCTAGTGAGAATGAAGTTGAGGTGCAAGGTCCCAAAGAAGGGGAGTCATCAAAAGAAGAAAGCTCAAAGAAAAATGAAGACAAAGCCAAAGAAAAGGAGCCCATTGTGATTAGACTTCCTTTTCCAAGTCGACAAGCCAAGCCTAAATTTGATGATCAACTTGGAAAGTTCATGGAAATTGTGAAGAGCTTAGAAGTCTCAATTCCTTTCACGGAATTAATCAATCACGTTCCGGCCTATGCAAAGTACATGAAAGATATCCTCACAAAGAAGAAGTCAATCCGGAAACTTGAGACTATCGCCTTCACTAAGGTGAGTAGTGCAATACTTCAAGGGAGTTCACCTCCAAAGTTAAAGGATCCGGGAAGCTTCTCAATACCGTGTACCATTGGCGACACAACGATCAACAAAGCCTTATGTGATCTAGGGGCTAGTGTGAGTGTCATGCCGTACTCGGTAAGTAAAAGGTTGGGAATGGGAGAGCTTAAATGTACCAATATCACTCTTCAAATGGCCGATAGATCGACGAATACACCGCTAGGGATATGGGAAGATGTCCCCGTGCGAATTGGGAAGTTTTTCATCCCGGTGGACTTTGTCATTGTTGATATGGAGGAAGATTCCAACATTCCAATCATCTTAGGAAGACCTTTCCTACACACCGCGGGTGCGGTGATTGATGTAAAACATGGAGAGCTCACTCTAGAAGTGGGAGATGAAAGCATAACTTTTAATCTTGACAAGACCATGAGAGCTCCTCGTTTGCATGAGCCATGTTTCATGATTGATCATTATAGCCGGAAAGATGAGAAGAAGAAATCGGAACTCCAATGGAGGAAGAAAGTTGAAGATGCTCCATTCAAAGAGCAAATGAATTGTGACAAGAAGAGCTTGCAAAGCTCATCAAGATCAACCAAGGAAGAAGATGATGGCCTCATTGGCCAAGAGAAGAAATTGGGAGAGTTGTCCCCATCCAAGCAAGAGATTTTCAATGATCAACTCAATGAAGTTTGTGGTCTTTGGGACGACGAATTTGAAGGGATCTTTAATCCCTACATTGGGCATGCCATCGATCATGATCAACAACAAGGGCCACGGTCTATTGAGGACCTCTACTATAACAATGAACAAGCATTTGATTACTTCTTCAAGGTGTTGAGCAACATCAACAACACCTTGAACATGCCTCCTTGACATCTCATCAAGAATGAGAGTTTGGTGGAGTCCTCCCTAAACCACCACTTGTAAATATTTCTAACTCCCTAACTTACATTTCAATTTTTGTATTGCATTTTTGTCATTTTTGGATTTATTTTTACTTTGATCAAAATAATTGTCATGAAAAGAGAGAAGTGAGGGAGGGACTAATGATTTTAATTGATGTGTAGTGCTTTACCTTAGTGTGGGGATGGCAATTGCCTAGGCTATTCATGCCTTAGTAGTGCCCCCACAATGAAGAACACAAGATTTGAAAGAAAGAAAGAAAGAATGATAAGGGAATGCGTTGGTGCACGGATGGGACTGAATCCGTATGCACAAGGACCAATCCGAGCGGATTCCTGAGAATCCGCCCGTCTGCAGAGGATCCGAGCGTCCTGCTGAGAAGACGCCCGTCTTGGGCTGAGCTGAAAACTGCAAAATTCTTGACTGTCGAAGAATCCGAGCGGATTTCTGGAAAGACGCCCGTCTCACAGAATCCGTCCGTCTTGTGAACAATCCGCCCGTCTTGCAGCTGAAGAAAAACAAAGAAAAATCTCTGGACAAGAATCCGTCCGTCTTAAGCGAAATCCGCCCGTCTCATCCAAAAAGAATCCGAGCGGATTCCCCAGAATCCGCCCGTCTCTAGGCGGGATTTTTGAAAATTTGAAGCTGAAGAATCCGAGCGGATTGCGCCTAATCCGCACGGATTGTCCCTGCGTCCTAATATTGTCGAGTTCTTAAAATACCCACCCCACCTTCATTCATTCATTCATTCACTCATAAACACTACCCATAACATCAAAACCCTCATCCTCTCCATCTCAAAATCAAAAACCCTCAACAAAACTCACCAAAATCAAATCAAACCATCTTTCAAATAACAAATCAATCACTCCATCTTCATTAACAATCAAAACCAAGAAACAAAATCTTCACCTTTGAATTGATTTTTGTTCTCATAAAGGCAAAGCCTTTCACTTTCAAAATCGATTTGGGCATTCTACAATTTGAAGATTTTTGATCTTTTTCTTGGTTAGCTCATCAAATGGCAAGAACAAAGGGAGCAACAAAAGCAAAGGCAAAGGCAACAAAGGCACCAAAGACTACAACTCTCTCTCAAAGGCAAAAAGCTCTACAAATGAAGAAGGCTTTGGCAATGGTGGTATCAACACCAAGCTTGGAAGTGCAACCACCTCAACAAATTTCTATGGAAGCATCACCCTCTACTCCGGTAATTAATCAACTCTTGCATTATCCGGAGGTAACATTCATTTCCGACTCCCATAGAAATACATTTGTCAAGTTTGCTATGAGACAAATTCAATCCACCAAATTCATATGCCAAGATACTTTAGAGAAGTAGGGTGTTCTTGAACAAACAAGAGTCTTTTTCAATGCCATGAGTTTAAAGAAATTGTTTGATATGAAGGAAGTAACATACCCCTCCCTTGTCTTGGAATTCTTAAGTTCTTTAAAAGTGACAAAAGTTGAGAATAGGGAAAATATTGAGTTTCGTCTAGCTAACACTAGTAGACGCATTTCCTTTCCGGAATTGGGTGCAATTTTGGGTCTTAGCGATGAGGAAAGACACCAATCATTTCACGGGACTCGATTTTATTCTCCTTGAATCAACTTTGAATATTGGAAGAATTCACACTCTATTGGTTGATAGATGGCTCCATATAGATAGTGGGAAGAAGGGTCAAACCGTAATTGTTAATGGCGGCCTTGTCACGGTCCTAGCCAAGCACTTTGATCCTAATTTCAATGAGGATAGCAAGTACAAGGCTAAGGATGGTGGCCACCTTATTGATATGTCCACCTTGATTAACAAGTTTAAGTGGGTTGTTCACAATTCCCTTGATACCAAGTATGGGTGGCTTACAAGTGAGGCTCGATCATTCACTTTACCCGCAAAGATTTGCCGTCTTAGTGTCCACCGGACCAACTATTTGCTTCCCCTATCCGAAGAAGCCGAGTACATCATTCAACAACAAAAGGGTGATCATGAAACCCCCTCCTCTTCCATTGTTATACCACCTTACCCCTATGATTATGAAGAGTTCAAACCACAAGGAGTTGAAATTGGGAAAGATTATGTCACTCTTCTAATGCAAGCCATGCACAAGCAAGCTTATGAAGATCGGAAGAATGCTTATTTGGCTCAATATCCTCCCCTCCTACATCTAGCTAGGCAAGGACTCCTTGATCCATCTTGTCCTTTGCCTAGTTGGGCGGATAGAGAAGCCTTGTTTCCGGGTGCATCTAGGGACGTGGTGGAAGACAATGAGGTTGTTGGAAATGATGAGGAGATTGATGATAATATTGAGGAAGAAGCAAGTGGAGATGAAGAAAGAGATGGTGAAGATGATGAAGATAATGATGAGGAAGATGATGGTGAAGAAAGCAAAGAAGAAAGTGCCAAGGAAAGTGGCAATGTGACCACTTCTCATGAGGGAAGTGGTGATGATAGTAGCATGATGGAAGACTAGCCTTGGAGACTCCTACACTCCCATGGTTTGTCTATATCTCTTTGTATTTTATTTCATTTTGATCATTGTTGGTTTAGTCCTAGCAACATCAAAGGACTCACACCTCGGTTCTTTTGAGGTGTTCTTTATTGTTCCCACTTTTGTAAAATCCAAAATGACAATCTAGTTTCATGCATAGCATAGCATGTGCATGAACTCCCCCATGCTTTGACATTAGCAATAGTGTCTTACTTGGTTTGGGGAAGTCAATGCATACGCAACGGGAGGTAATTTAAATTATCCTCTCCGTCATAACAAAAACCATGCATCATGTAGTATAGCTTAGTGTAGAATTGCATTTAGTATAGAAATCATGCATCATTCTTGCATAATTTCCATCATTTTGGCCATTGAGGACAATGCCCATATTAGTGTGGGGATGGGAATTCTAACACTTAACTTTTATTCAAAAACCATAAAAATTGAAAAATTTCAAAAATCATAAAAATTTGAAAAATTGAAAAACCAAAAACAAGTTCATTTCCTTTGTATATATTGTCTTGTATATATTGTGTTTGTTTCATCCTTGTTCACTTTGATTGACTACGCCACATCCGAGACATGAGGATATTGAAGACCGCATGGTATGATCTTTCCAATCTCCTTTTTCCTCTTTATGTTAATGACTATGTGGCTTTATTTTGATTGATGCGGTAAAACAATGTGAACTTAGGACTTGCACTTAGTTTATTTGGCATATTAGTTGGTAGAATCATATGCATTAGGATGTGTATATGTTAGTTGCATCATGGCATGTAGTTGCATGTTAGAAAAATTTTGCGAAACCGTCTACTTGGGAAGCTTGACAAGTGTATATAGGCCCTAGTAGATGCTTTTTATTCTTAAGACTTTGCTTGTTAGAATGCTTGTAAAACACCCTAGGATGTGTCATGCTAGTATCCTTTGACCCATGGTTTAAGGCCGAGTCAAGAGTACCTTGTGGTGTGATAACTCCTTGGCTACCGTTTATTCCAAGGTGACCCTTGAAACCATGCATACTTCTATCATTCATCCATGTTCTACCATACATTTTGTCAACAAAAGGGAATGGGCACAAAAAGAAATCAATTTGAGTTCAATGAAATGAAAAGTGAAAGAAAGTTTGCAAAATGCATCAAATGAAAAGAGGAGCAAAAATAAAACTCCTAAAGCTTCAAATACAAGGCACCCTCGTTACTAATTGGGGTGACTTTGAAAATGTTAAAAAAAAGAAATGCAAAAAAGTTGTCAAGTGTTGAAATGCCAAAAATCAAAAAGAAATGGCAAAGAAAGTGTTCTCAAAAAGTCAAATGCCACAAGAAATTGGGGGGAAAAACAAAAACAAAAGCAAACTCCCAAATGAAACTCAAACATCTATTGATCCCTTTATCCATCATATCCATTTTTGTGCATGGTAGAGAGGGGACGACCCTTCTTCTTGTCTAGGCAAGAGGGGGAATTCCGCGATCCTCCAGTGTTTCTAACACCATAGGGAGTCTACTCTTGACAAAAGCATTTAACGATTGAGGACAAAGGTACCCTAGCTTGACACCTTTTGGAGGTGATTTATTGGTATCCTTCTAGGCTTAGTAGTTTGAACAAATTGCATCTATGAAGGATTGTGTACCCTTGAATTGCTTCCCTTGTAGATAATTTCCGCCACTTAGATGAGGAAAGTGGCTATTCTTTTGTAGATGCATCCATTATGTGATTTTGTGTGCTTTAATGTTTGGATGTGTCGCCATTTTGGCAAGACCCACCTTGCCTTGCAAGAAGGCATCCTACCTCATGGTTGTCTTGTTGTGAGTTGAAGGGGCGGAGTGAGACCCGCTAATTGTCTCATATCGGCTATTATTATTAGGTTAGGTTAGTATTGGTCCTAGTCTTTGTCACCTCTTTACTCGGGACGAGCAAAGGTTAGGTTTGGGGATATTTGATGCGACCATAATTGGCGCATATTTAGCCCCGAATTACCATTGTTTCCATGCTTTTTAGTGCCTATTTGGGTCATTTCTTATCTTTAGTTCTTTGTTTTGCATATTCTTTGAGATTTTGATCCCTTGGTAGGAAAGGAGTAAGAATCTTGCATTTTCATGGCAAAACAAGGCTAAATTGATCATATTCAATGACCAAGCATCAAGGAGAGACAAGACTAGAAGGCCTTTGTACATAGCATAGTAGAAGAGCATTGTTGAGAAAAGGATCCTTGAGTCCCCAAGGAAATCCCCAAGGAATTCATGAAGAAAAGGGAAGAAAAAGAAGAAGGAAAGTCTTGAACTACAATCCGAACGGATTGTAGAGAATCCGTCCGTCCTTGCCAGTCCGAGCGTCCTCACCAGGAATCCGCTCGGATTGCCCATGCCCAGTCCGAGCGTCTTGTTCCTTGATCCGCTCGGATCGTCCATCCCAAATCCGGCCGTCCCGACTCCCGGCCGACGGATTAAAGGCCAAAGCACGATTTCGTTCTTCAAGCTACGAAATGAAGAAGCCCTTCTCTCGGACAATCCTGGAGGCTCCTTGCTCAACTTAAAAAGTGTAATTACTAGTTTAGCCCTTAGTTAACCCTAATGCATCCTCCCTAATTTTCACTATAAATACCCCATTAGTCTAATTAGAGGAGCATGTTCTTCTTATCAATAATTAGTGTAGTTAATATCAATCAAATCTCTCTTCAATATTGTAATCAAATATTAATCAAGTTTTAATCCAAGTTTTAGTTCTTTAATCTCTCTTGTTCTTACTTTATTTTGGGTAATTGAAGATTATTTGGGTTATTATTGGGAGATTGACAACCTCTCAATCTAGGATTCAAGTACTTCTATTATTCTTGCTTTATTATTGGAATCATTAGTAGGTATAATCTCTTAATCCCTTTTTAATTATTGCTAATTACTTTCATTTATTCATCATGTTTCATTATGTTAGTATGATTGACAACCTTTCTAGCATGATCAATATGATAATGAGTGAGTAGTCTCTTAGCTAGGGTTTAATGGGTGATTAGGGGAAACCAACATGGGGAATGATTCATGCTTAAATTAATATGCTTTCATATCTTATTTGCTTGCTTGTTTTGATCTTAATACATGCACATGTTATATTTGATGAAATGCTAAGCCTATGAATCCTTGCATTTACTATCATCTTCTATCCTTTCAACTTGACTTGTAAGACATAACCCAACTCGAGTCTTGTTAGACCATGCATGTGTTAAGTAGGGAAGATTAAGTCGACTTGTTGGTGTTGTACAATCCAAGAGATTCGGCTCCGGGACCCAAACTTTCCTAGGATTGTAAGATATAACCCAACTCAATCCATCACAACAATAATTGCTTGCTTATAATTTGAGAACATGTTTGTATGATCATATCCCATGATTCCCCTATGAACCCATGACACCCTAGTGCTTTTAATCAATTGTTTACACCCTTATTTTATTTATCTTGTTAG